>NC_072475.1:34380344-34683103 GCF_027574615.1 Eptesicus fuscus
AGGGGAAAAGATATTATAGAAATCACAAGATTTATATTAGTTGTCAAGTTTTTAATTAGTAAAATATTTCTGTGAACTAATGTTGACACATAGCCTATATAATTTTTTGAAATTATCTGTATTTATACCATTTACTCTAGCAAACTAAAGATATGTTCTTAAAGATGTCAGAAACCAAAACAAATTTAAATTAGTATTGTTTTTAGAATTATCTAGGAACATATTATAGACTGCATTTTGAATACATATATGCATTTGAAGAAAAATCTAAAATTCTGTTTCTAATTCAGACACTGTTTTAGCACCTTTGTGAAAACTGTTCTTATCTCGTTAACACATATGAATAACTGAGCATGTGTTTAAATAACCAGTCTACAAAGCTGCATTTGGAAAATGGTAACAAATGTACTTTTCAAAAAGAAAATAGATAAATTTAACACAAGGATTTTATTTGAAAATATCATAATGAGTAGATAAAATGCATTTGCAAATTTGAGTAGCATGCAGTTCTAATCAAACTGCATATGGGGCTGTGATTTGTAATTTTTAAATGCAATTAAGTGAAAAGCAGCGGACCATGTACTTTGCATTTTTTTATGATAAAACATAGCAGTGCACATTCAAAACTGAAAGAAGTTAAATCGCACCCAACAAAATCCTCTGCTGATGTTTTTTTCTTGAACCTAGTGAAAATGTTACGTTTGAAAGATGAATATTCAGCATACTATGTCTGACAGGAAGAGCTGGAAAGAGTATGTCTAAAGTGATAGTCTGTTTTATGTGCCTCCGGGCTATCCCCAGGGTATCAGCAAATCCCCAGCCCCAATGTGAGCTCCGAACAATTCCTTTTCAAATAAAATATGATTAAAACAAGCATGCAGAGCCATTTTGAAGGAAGACATATGCAGCCAAATTGGAGGAAATATCCTCAAAAGACAACAGAAAGTCTGATGAAAAGATAGTGGGGAGAGACTTGGTCCCATCTGGTCGGTTTTGATAATACCATAGGTGTTTACATGATGAGCACAGACAAATGTGGGCCTTTTTACCACTAATAGTTACATCTTCTCCTTCTCTCCTTGCTTACTGCCTCTTTGAGACAGATACAATTTATACTTCTTCTTTTTTTAAAAAAAATATATTTTATTGATTTTTTACAGAGAGGAAGGGAGAGGGATAGAGAGCTAGAAACATCGATGAGAGAGAATCATCGACCAGCTGCCTCCTGCACACCCCCTACCAGGGATGTGCCCGCAGCCAATGTACATGCCCTTGACCGGAATCGAACCTGGGACCTTTCAGTCCGAAGACGGACGCTCTATCCATTGAGCCAAACCAGTTTCGGCCAATTTATACTTCTTGATCCCTAAAGGGGTTGTAACTCAGAACGGAAGACTTAGTCCTCCTCTCTAATTCATTATACCTTGGGGATGCCCTTACGTGCCTTCTCTTAAGCAAACATGTCTTTATCTTTTGTTCTTGAGTTGTATCTGGGTTTTTACATACACGTCTGAAATACCTAATGTTATTGTTTTACCACAACATTATTCAAAAGTCATCTGAAATTCTTTGTTGTTTTCCCCATAGGACTTTTTCAACGAGCAATAGCTCAAAGTGGGACAGCCCTTTCCAGCTGGGCTGTTAGTTTCCAACCTGCAAAATATGCTAGGATGTTGGCCACAAAAGTTGGCTGCAATGTTTCAGATACAGTAGAATTGGTGGAATGCCTGCAGAAGAAGCCTTACAAAGAACTTGTTGACCAAGATATTCAACCAGCGCGATACCACATAGCCTTTGGACCTGTGATTGATGGTGATGTAATACCAGACGACCCTCAGATATTGATGGAGCAAGGAGAGTTTCTCAACTACGATATAATGTTAGGAGTTAACCAAGGAGAGGGATTAAAGTTTGTTGAAAATATAGTAGATAGTGATGATGGTATATCAGCTAGTGATTTTGACTTTGCTGTTTCCAATTTTGTTGATAATTTATATGGATATCCAGAAGGCAAAGATGTTTTGAGAGAAACCATTAAATTCATGTATACTGACTGGGCTGACCGTCACAACCCTGAAACCAGAAGGAAGACGTTATTGGCCTTGTTTACGGACCATCAGTGGGTGGCACCAGCTGTTGCTACAGCAGATCTTCACTCAAACTTTGGCTCACCTACATATTTCTATGCCTTTTACCATCATTGCCAAACAGATCAGGTTCCTGCTTGGGCTGATGCAGCTCATGGAGATGAGGTTCCCTATGTACTAGGAATCCCCATGATTGGACCTACAGAGTTATTTCCTTGCAATTTCTCCAAAAATGACGTGATGCTGAGTGCAGTTGTAATGACATACTGGACAAATTTTGCTAAAACTGGGTATGTACCTAAGGAATAAAGTTTTCTATAATTTAATACATTTACTAGTAAAAATAACATACATTTTGTGCCCAAATGATTTAATAGATTAATAACATCAGGATATTGTTTCTTTTTTTTTTTTTTTTTTTTCAAAATTCTTACTGTGGTGCTTCAAAAATTAGTGCTTTATTAGTTCTTACCTTTTTTTTTTTTCAAAATATTTTATTGAGTTTTTACAGAGAGGAAGAGAGAGGGATAGAGAGTTAGAAACATTGATGAGAGAGAAACATCGATCAGCTGCCTCCTGCACACCCCCTACTGGGGATGTGCCCGCAACCAAGGTACATGCCCTTGACTGGAATCGAACCTGGGACCCTTGAGTCCGCAGGCCAACGCTCTATCCACTGAGCCGAACCGGTTTCGGCAGTTCTTACCTTTTTAAGAAGTTTATTAAATAGGCTTACATATATATTGCACTCCTCAATAATTAAATTTATTTTGGTGTTTTAGTTGAGTAAGACATTATTATTGTTATTCAATAGTGACAAATAGTCTTTTATAGTGCTCTCCAATTTGCAAAACTATATGACTTTGGTTCTGCCAGCTACATGTTAGGTGGGCATGACAAGTATGATTAATCCCATTTTACAGAGAAGGTACATGAGGCTATCAGAGCCTCTTCTAGATATTAATTATGTCTAATATATAGCAGTACTAGGACTCAAATCCTCACCTGCCAATTCCAAATCTTATCTTTTCCACTACTCCATGCTCTCTCTGCCAGTTTTCCTATGAGACAATGAATAGGTACATAAATTTTAAAATCTTTGGGTAGATAGTAGCCCATTTGTAAAAGAATGTGAGGCTTACTCGAATTACATTATCATCCATCAAGCAATCTGCCTGCAATGGGATTTATACTTCTAAATTGACCCAAATTGTTGTTAAAACACTCTAAAGCCTGACTGAATTACCTCTTCAATTTGATGTCAACCTAATACTATTTCTATTAAGAAAATGAATAAAATAATTTTGTTCTCATAATTGCTTTTTCTTTCTTAGTGACCCAAATCAACCAGTTCCTCAAGACACAAAATTCATCCATACCAAACCCAACCGCTTTGAAGAAGTAGCATGGACCAGATATTCCCAGAAAGATCAACTTTATCTCCATATTGGATTAAAACCAAGAGTTAAAGAACATTATAGAGCCAATAAGGTGAACCTCTGGTTGGAGCTGGTACCTCATCTGCATAATCTCAATGACATTTCTCAGTATACCTCTACAACAACTAAAGTGCCATCAACGGACATCACTTTCAGACCTACGAGAAAAAATTCTGTACCTGTCACATCAGCCTTTCCCACTGCCAAGCAGGATGATCCCAAACAACAACCAAGTCCATTTTCAGTGGATCAGAGGGACTACTCAACAGAGCTGAGCGTTACTATAGCAGTTGGAGCTTCACTGCTATTTCTGAACATCTTGGCATTCGCAGCCCTGTACTACAAAAAGGATAAGAGGAGACATGATGTTCATAGGAGATGCAGCCCTCAGCGTACTACTACCAACGATCTGACCCATGCACAAGAAGAGGAGATCATGTCCCTCCAAATGAAGCACACTGATCTGGATCATGAATGTGAGTCCATCCATCCACATGAGGTGGTTCTTCGGACCGCCTGCCCCCCAGATTACACATTAGCTATGAGGAGGTCACCTGATGATGTTCCTTTAATGACACCCAACACTATTACAATGATTCCCAACACTATACCAGGAATTCAACCCTTACACACATTCAATACATTTACCGGAGGACAGAACAATACGCTGCCCCATCCCCATCCGCACCCCCATTCACATTCAACAACCAGGGTATAGCCAGATAACAGAAACAAACTCTATTTTTTTGATGGATTGCAGTAAAAGATTACTGAAGATTCCTTGGCTTTCAACCTACAAAACTCTTACTATTTAAATAAGGAGGAATATTATGTGAATATACATATCAAGGACTTTGGGGGTTTTGAAAAAATGAATTGTATATATATACACAAATCAACTCTAAAAATGAATTTCAATTGCTTGAAGCAATTGTTCTGAATGATACTTTTTCATTCACATTCAAGAATTAATTTTTTGAAGATTTATGTTACAAAATGGAATTAGGCATGTGGAACACCAAACAGGAAAGAACTATGTCTGAAATATAAAAAAATAAAAATAAAAAACAACCATGAATATGCACAAGGGACACACCAATGGAATGTCAGATAATTTTCACCAGTTTTTATTTGGAGCTGTTTTATTGTGTAGACCATATTTACATATTTGGATAAGTACACAAAACACCAATGCTGTTAATGGCCTTAGCGGAGGCTCATGCTGAAATTTGCCAGTAAAACAGAGAAGTTTAAAGACTGGCAGGTACATTATCACATAAGTGCTGTCAGTATAAAGTTGTGGGGATACAGGAAACTGGATATTTTTAGCACGATGTGCATGATAATCTATATGCTTGGTGGCTGTGCTGCTGATTAAGCCGTAATTAAAATTCTTCTCATCCCATTGGAGTCTTTAATAGAAGCTTCCTCCATCAATTGGCAGAACCGAAAGAAGATTTTAAGGGGCAAAAGTAATTACAATAAAATAATTCACAGTAGTTTTGATAATAGAAGGAATTAGTTCTTAAAGGTATTTGAAGAAACTGTAGGTATAGTGGTGAATACTCGCTGATATGAATCCCAGAACAACAATTTCCTGTGTTCTTAATGTTCTTTTCATTCCCATCTAAATTATTTATAAAGATGTAATCCTAATTGGACATGTGTTACAGGATCCATAATTTGCTGTGGTTTTTGTTACTCTGTATTTTGTTCCTTTTGGTAAGGTGAAGTGTGTCCAAAGAGTTACTTGCAACAGTCTTTTATGAAATGAGGATGCCCCAAATTACCACTCTGGTTATAGCTCTCAGTTAATTGATTTACTCATGTTGCATGACAAAATGTTTACTAATAATAATTCAATATAAAGTTATGTCCCTCCTCACACCACTTATCTTTCTTACTGAGGTCCTGTCACTGGAATTTACTCTTGCATTCTCAGTAGAGTACAACGTAGATGCAGAACCTAAGAGAGACAACATCTGGGGGATTTTAGTCTTACACGTACATGTGATTTTAAATGAATATTCTAAGACCACAGGAAACTCTTCATCCACTGTTGTTTACCGGTAACAGTATATCACAGACCTATCCAAATGTTTGTATATGTAATCAGATGTACATTTATATTAAAAAATGAGATGGACTTAAAGAGCACATCCTGATAAATACTTTCTCTCTTACCTGTACTATATTTCTATTAGACTAAAGTTATGTGATTTTTTTTTACATTTTTTCAGATGACTAGCAATTTTGATAGTTTGTAAGATAATGCAAAGAACTTTCTCTGACAAACTAACTGCAGTAACAGAAACCTTTCTTTTCAGTTACTCTTTTTCAAGAATGAAAGCTTATTATACAAAAAAAAAATTGTATACTACTTGATGGAAACAACTTTGTACATCTTGGCCATGTCATTGGTCATTGCGTGAAATAAAGATAAACTGGATAATGACTATTAGTCCAATGATAAGAGACATGATCTTTGCTCATTAAAGAGCTAAAATGTTTGTTGCTGTTTTGTCTTTTTTTAAAAAAAATGAAAAGAAACATGACTGTCTCAGAGTCATTTTTCTAGACCAATCGAATTTTTGAAGACATTTAGGTAACTTCTTCAGAAAACACACCATGGATTTCCAGGCAAGTCTCATCTCAGATGAAACTGATGAAACTTTAACATTATGAATTTATAAGCCTAGGAATTTGTGGACAAATCAGCTTTGTATTTTTAAATACCTCTTATGGGAAATAAAATGTGCCAATTGTTTTCAGTTAAAATCCCAGGTTCCAATTCTGATCATTGAGGAAAAGGTCTATTGGAAATAAATGGGTGACATTTCATGGAATAAGAATAGATAGGTTCATTTTTAAGGGTGATTGAACTATCATAACGTAATGGACAGAAAGTTATCCTTCTAAGAGAATTTAAAAGTGCTGAGCAAGACATTAAGCTGACACTAATAGATAAAATCTTCTATTTCAAGGCATTTCTTTGCTTATAATTTCTTCTAATTGTTAACTGTCAGTAAAATGTAAATATTGATCCATAACTTGAAATAAAAATCTATCTTAAAAACAAAAATTCTTCAAAATCCAGAATGATCCACATGCAGTTTTTGCTTGGGGTGGTTATACTTTTAGATTGTGAAAGGCCAATGTAAACTAATAAAAACAATTATTTAGCATTTGCAATATTGTTTAATCAGAAAACTGTCTTTTACTATATTGATTAAACAAAAGATAAAAACAGAAATAGAAATGATAACAAAATAAGGTATGAATGGAATCTTTCATATGCAGTATTTCACCTGGCAAAACAAAACATTCTACTTTAATGATGGCCATATTTATATCCATCTACTTATCTGTTGCTCTAAATTTATCTATCAATCAATCTACCTATCTATACCATAACTGACATCTATTTTGTATTAATTTACCAAAATGGTTAAGGAAACAAAGCATAGCCCTATTCTTTTTTCTAAATTAATGTAGTAACAACTTTGTGGAAGATAAAGCAGTTCTAGGTTGTATAACTGTTCCCAAGTTGTGATAAAGTCATTGTGAATGAGTGTTAGCTCCTAGTTTTATAGTTACAGCAGCTAGTTTTCTGAGTGCAAAATGATGTCCCAGAATAAACAGAACATTAAGCACTGTTTTTAAAGCTGAAACATAATTTTAAATGCAAGAAGTATTTTGGATATTGTTATTAATTTTTAACCAATATGTATAAAATCTGTTTATTTAGATGATAATTTTCTTTAGGAAAAAATGTAAGTCACAAAATTAAAAGAATATATTTGGCATTACTTATTAATTTAGATTTCCATGCTTCAGATTAAATTGCCAAGTCAAGGCTGCTAGAATTTATACAAACATTATCAACAGATTAATGTTGTTTCAGTGTATGAGAGTGAAAATAAAAGTGACACATTTCATAGTTTAAATTTCTATTTAATATATTGACTGAACAGGATCTAGTTGAGTACTACAAATGTATCATGAGGTTCATCATTAACTTCATGGAAATTAGAAAGTCATTTGCTAAAGCATTAAATGTATCCCATTTTAATTTGGAGAGATCATGCTAGCAGCTCAAAGCAAAAAAAATCTGAGTAATGTATGGAATATTTCATTCATGTCAAATTTAAATGTTGATTATAATGATGCTATATTTAGATATTTTTATCTGTACAGCATGGAAACAGCAACAATTAAAAAAACATATGTAATATTAAACAGGAAACCAGAATGGTACTGATTTTCTTTTAAAAAAAATGCCAAAACTCATTTGCTGTATCTGTAACAAATCCTTCCTTTTCAGTTATTTCACCTGTTGGTATTCTTTTACTAAAACACATATTAATATCTTGAAAGGATACAAAGAATGTGGTTAAATGTGTTCCAGCTTTAAAGACACTACTACATAGAAATTACTGGGATTCTTTTATTTGGCGAGTTTCACAGAAATATTTCACAGGACAAAATGATGAATGGGATTTTCAGGAAGCTGTCAAACATCATGGCAGTTCTTTGGTGTTTATTTTCTTCTGTTTGATTGGTTCAAAAGACTGGCCTTTTCCTTCAAGTCTAGTAATTAGTTGTTATATACTATCACTTTTTAATGTGAGTGAAAATTAGATAATTTGGTTATACTTGTGAAAACATGATCCCAAATAAATCCAATTAATGGGAACTTCCCCACTGAGATTTTGTTATCATTCATTTAATTATCTTGTCAAGCTTTACTGTTAACAACAATTGTTTTGGCTCTTTAGTCAATAAAGTAAGGGAATTCCTCCAATAGCCTTATACCTCTCCTGCACTTGATACAACAACATACACTGCAAATTTCCATCAGAAGTTTCTAAAGAAACTTCCTACTGACGTGAAACATTTGGTAGACAACTTGATTCTTTTTCATAAGCATTCTGATTTAATTCTCTTCTAGCACTTTTCTGTATTTGTTTTCATGCCAGAAATCAATTCCATTTGATAGGGTTGTGGATTATACAAATTGAAATAACCATGTGCAGGGCATAAGTGCCTTTTTTCCTGGTATTTTATTTATAAACCTTACCGTCTTCTTTTTTTTTTTTAATTTACAGAGCTTGATAAATCTATTTAAAAGGTACAACAGGATGACCATGTTATAAGTTTTCAAAAAGAAAATTTTATTTAAGAGGGTCTTTTCTTGAATTTAATTATATTTTTGTATGATATCAAATGTTGCCAAATGACTTCTGGAAAAGAGCAAAGTGAATTTTTGGAAAGCAAGTTATTTATGCACCTGATTTAATGAGTCATAAGTGTGGAAACTTAAATCTCTAACAAACTTTAACATTCTCCCAAATACTAGGTAAGTTTAATTTAAAAGAAGTTTAAAGTTGTTAGGGACAAACATAAATTAGATAGACACATAATTTTTTGTCTAGCCAACCACAATACAGTCCATACTAAATGCTTACAGGATACTTATGAACCTTTCAAATTCATATATTTACAAATGACTTTGTATACCTTCTTCTTTTTTTTTTTTGACTTTGTATACCTTCTTACATATGTACTAATGTTGTAGAATTTAGTCCTCTATGGAAAGTCAAACCAAAATGCAAGTAGTTTTGTGTTTAAGTGAACGATAATTAAAAAGCTTTAAAGAAAATTGTCAAGTCACAGTAACAAAAAATCAGCAGATAAAGTTAAAGCAAAGGGACTATTTTTGAATGCCATGTACAGGGTGATACCTATATTAGATGGTGTATTTAAAAGGGTTTAGTATTTTTAATTTGTCCTTTGCACTCATATCATTTAGCAAATTAATGGGAGATATGTCATGTTTTTTGTCAAAGAGGCCATTGGGTTGTCATGATTCCATTTGTGTTTGGACATCCATGGCTTTTACTAAAAACACGTTTATTATCATAAATAAATATTACTGTGTTTTCCAATTTGTGCTGACTATTTTTAAACTCAGAAATAATGTCTTCTCTGTTTGACACACGGAAAAACATTTCCAAGATAAATGTTCTCTTGCAACTTCTTTGAACTGCCCACACATGTGCTGATAGTTCTGATTTGATGGGAACAATATTTTATGGTCTGTTCACCTCTTGGTGAATGCAGGGAGAGAAGTTGAAGAATAAAGTTTGGTATCTATGATACAATTGTTACACAACTTGTCAGAAAAGCAAGAGAAAAATGTAAGGTGAAAAAGAAAAAAATGGATTAAGGAAATGAGAAAAAAATTCTCAGTTTTAATTTAATGACTTTCTGCCTTCAAATAGTTTTGTAATAGATATATATGACAGGATATTAAAAAAGAGAGCAAAGAAATTTAAATAAACCCCTTTAAACCATAATCTATTGTCCTTAAAGAGCAAAATTAATAACATTTAGAAAGAAATAAGAAATTTAATCCATGATCCAAGTCTTGGTTAATTTGTGTCACTGGAAACAAACAAAAGAACAAAAATCTAGAGTGATATATTTCCAGCCTTGTACTATCTACTTAATACTAATCTTGATAGAGAAGACTAAATGAAGTATTGGCATCTCTTATCTGAATATAGCCCAAAGATAAGAATATAGCAAACAAATAGGACATGAGAGAATTTTCCTATACATGGCCAATATTTATAAGGATCAGTATTTCCAAATCACTAAATAAAATAATTGGCATTGCTTTGCAGGTCTCTGTGGCTGCATATGGCTATCAATATCAAATAAATAATGCAAAAACACATTACAAGGATGTCTCTTCCCATAAAAGGTTTTGATGTTTTGTAGAATTTGATGATTAACATTTTATATGATTTCATTTTCACTACATTTTTCTATTTCCTTACAGATTACATAATATTATTCCTGAGTTCAAAAAAGAAAAAGAAATCTCAATCTAGTCTGTAAATGTTCATATGAAAGCAGCATTTCCAATGGAGTGCTATAATTTGATGCACTTCTTACTGCCCCAGTCATGGAGAATTGACTTTGAACATCCCCTTAGAAGCTTTCTATCTGTCTCTTGAAAATATTAAATTTCACTCTCAGAGCTGACTTCTTCCGCACTAGAGGAAATCTTCCCACCAATTATGGCAGCTTCAATTGTCATGCCCTCTCCCATGATTATTTATGCCTTCTCCAAGGGTGTGGAATGTGTGGGGAAAGGCTTAAGATGATGTAAATAAATGGTACTTCAGGCTGTTTAGAAGCTAGTAAACATCAATCAAGCAATGATAGGAATTTGTCATTCACTCAACAAATGGTGCCGGCCGTTGCCAAACAGTATGTTATTAGACAACAGAACAAATCTCTGTCTTACCTATTAGCATACAAGTATGGCCAAGCACGGAATAACTATAAATACAAACTATTCAGACCATCTTTTTGTGCTATCCACTGTACCAGATCGTTACACAATACCTTGTTTTATCTATAGGGGTGGGTATAAGTAGGTTCACAGTTGAGTTATTTTAAAATATTTTGTATGTCTTAAATGGTAAACATAAAATATTATTTGAATCCTATTGAGCAAGTCCATCAACAAAGGCAGGTGAGTATCCATCATTCCCAATAATAATTATGGCCATGTCTGAAGCCACACTGAGCTATGCCACAGAATATGAAATATTCAGCTTAATCTTCTACCCAAATATGTGGTTATGAACTCTAGCATTGCACAACACACATGGTTCTGGAATTCTAAAGCAGGTGGCTGCAATTGAGACCATTTGAAATGTTTTCCTTATATTGATCAACTATTCTATTTTTTTCTTCTAAAGGTCCTAAAGTCTCCATCACCTGACTTTTTTTTCCAAAAATTGAAAACAATTATTATATCTTGCATGAGTCATTTTTCTTATCAGAACAAAAAATTTCATTTTCATTACAAAATAATTTAGTCTTTTTACCATACTAATCATTGCTTTTTAAAATATTTTTACAAGCCTAAGTTTCTTAGGAAGTGTGAAGTCTAGGATTAAATATATAATTGCTTCAAGCATAGGTATATTTACTTAATAAAGACTAGATCCTTAGTTAATAGAGACTACTATTCACTCTCTTATTATAGAATATCTTCTTTTAATATAACTTATGGTAGTATTACCTTCTTTAGTGGCTACATCAAATTGGCAGTTCAGATTGAAATCTATTCCCTATTAAAATGCCTTAAAATTTCTACATGAACTGCTGTTACATTAAGCAAATTCTGCCTTCATGCAGTCCTTGATCATTTGAGTTTTACTTCTTCAGGATATTAAAAACTATTAAATTCCACTTCATTCAATTCAGCACATTGTTTTAGCCTATGAATATCTTTTGATCCATCCCATAGCCATGAAATTCCATAAAGTGGTAAACATATCCTCTATCTTCACTCGGGTCACTTATTAAAAAAACTAGAGGCCAGTGCACAAAATTCATGCACGTGTGGGGGGTGTCCCTCAGCCCAGCCTGTACCCTCTCCAATCTGGGAACAATCCAGGACTGTTGGCTCCCAACCGCTCACCTGCCTGCCTGCCTGCCTGCCTGCCTGCCTGCCTGATCGCCCCTAACTGCTTCTGCCTTCCAGCCTGATCACCCCCTAACCACTCCCCTGCCAGCCTGGTCAATGCCTAACTGCTCCCCTGCTGGCCCAATTGCCCCTAACTGCCCTCCCTTGCCAGCCTGGTCACCCCTAACTGCCCTCCCTTGCCAGCCTGGTCGCCCCTAACTATCCTCCCCTGCAGGCCTGGTCCCCCCTGCAACTGTCCTCCCCTGCAGGCCTAGTTGCCCCCAACTGCCCTCCCCTGCAGGCCTGGTCACCCCTAACTGCCCTCCCCTGCAGGCCTGGTCCCTCCCAACTGCCCTTCCCTGCAGGCCTGGTCGCCCACAACTGCCCTCCCATGCTGGCCATCTTGTGTGTTAGAGTGACAGTCAATTTGCATATTATCTCTTTATTATATGGGATACTGTTCAGAATCAGGTAGAAACAAAGCTGTGGAATATTAATAGAGAGAGTGTTACAGAACTGAAAAAAGCAACAGCTGGCATTTGCTGAGCACTTACTATATTCTAGGTTCTATATCACATCTTAAAATATAACACCACATACAACTCTCAAAATACCAATGCTTTTAGATGTACTTATTCATTCTTTTACAGATACATATTAGTGACCTACTCTATATATAAGTCACTGAGCTACTAGTGATAGAAAAGTAAATAAAATGTAGATTTTGTTCTCCTGTCACTAGCAACCAACTGATTAATTCTTCATTTTATCTATACAGATAGCACAGTAAATTATTATATATATATTTGAAGAATCTATTTTCTTCCATTTAAAATATTTGAATGGCGGCATAGTCATCCATAGTAAAAAAGGGCGGGGGTATAGGGTAGGGGTGGATAATTACTCTAAGCTTTCTATGTGGCGATTTCTAAATTACTGGTGCTTTATGTCAGAAGATAAAATAAATCATAGAAAAATAGTTTCGTTCTGCCACTATGATATTATTCCCAACACTCACAGCTAACACCTGTTACAATTAAGATGTTCATTTAGGCCAGTCAAATGTAGTCTTCAAAGGGGATTGCTTAATAGAAACAGTAATGCATGTTCAAGGTAAAAGAAAAATAAAAAAAAATCTTACAATTACTAACTTGTATATATATTTCTATAAATATTCCATTCATGTACAAATATGTGCAAATATTTATTGTTGATATATGTATGTGGGAGCATATTATATGTATATATTCTTTTCTTAAGTCATCTGGGAATGATCCATGGGAATATACTATATGTCTGCTTTAGAGAAAATCAAAGTAAATAAAAATAAGTCCCAAAATGAATTATACTCTAAAACTGTTCCAATCAAAATTACAACAGAGTATGTTTGTTTATTTGTTTGTTTCCAGACCTTACATGGGTGAACATCAAGAATATCCAAGATTATTTTGAAGCAAAACAATAAGGAGCAATTATTTCACCTAATATATTTCAAGAGTTAGTATTAAGATATAGTGATTAAAACAATGTAGTATTAATTCAGAGAGAGAGAAATGGAGAATAACAGTGAACTCATAAACAGATTTATTAAAAAGAAGGGATTTGGTGTATGTTAGAGTAACGTTAGAGGAAAGGATAAACTCTTCAGGTAAAAATAATTGTCTACATGGGAGAAAATCACCTCTGTGTTACACTACACATAAAAATTAATCCATAAATTAAAGATATAAATGTGAAAAGAAAATTTTAAATGTTTTAGAAGAACAGATAGGAAAATATTATAATGTATCTGAAGTTGGGAAGAATTTATTAATTAAGACATTAATAATATTAACCAGAAAGAAAAGGATACAAAATTAAAATTAAATCTTAATGCATAAATAATGAGATTTTTAAAATAATGACAATCACATACTGAAAGTAAATATTTTAAAAACACATAATCAATGAAAGATTAATTAAGGAGTCAAATAGAAACTCCTATAAGTCAATAGGGAAAAGACAACCCATAAGAAAAATGGGGCTAATTAAATACTGTGGACTGAAAACATCTGTTTCTTCCCTCTCCATAATACTCACAAAAAATATGAAGGGGATAAAAAATATATAAGTAATCAGAACAAGAAGAATAGAAGAAAGTTAAATAATAATAATAACAGGTGAGGAGTTCTAAAAAGTTTTTGGAAGATAAAAATTAGACAAACTAAATGATATTTAGGAAATAATATGACCTAAAACTAATAACATAAATCTTAATTTAAAAAGTTAAGAGATACTTTACTGGAATTCAAGAAAGAATATACATAAAAGAGAGAATGATTTAAAAGTGAATATTACAATCAAAGAAACACAGGAACAAAGAATGCTTTAAGAAACCTTAAAAAAAAAGTGCCTAAAGATAAAAAGAAGTTAAAAAGGAAGAAAAGTCCAAAAATAAAAATGAAGGAAGAAGAAAAATGATTCAAGGGTAAATGACTAAGAAGATAAAGACTTAACATATGTTTATATTGAATCTTCAAAAAGATAAAATGAAATAAAATACCACAACAGGAAACAGGATAAATAAAGTAAAAACAATAATTCAAGCCCTCGCTGGTTTGGCTCAGTGTATAGAATGTCAACCTGCAGACTGAAGGGTCCCAGGTTCGATTCCATCAAGGGATCCTGCCCAGGTTTCAGGCTCGATCCCCATTAGGGGGCATGCAGGAGGTAGCTGATCAATGATTCTCTCTTATCATTGATGTTTCTATCTCTTGCTCCCTCTTCCTTCCTCTATGAAATCAATAAAAATATATTTTGAAAAAAACTATAATTCAAGAAAACTTTCTCAGTGTAATAAAAAGGATATTGAAATTATATTTTGAAAGGATGGACTGAGTATTTAAGAAAACTGATTTTAAAAATGACCAATATTAAGACATATTCCAGTAAGGTTACTAAATATCAAAGAAAAAAATGTCTTTAGGCATTTACATCCAAATAAAAAGACCAAGTGTCTTATAATGGAGACTCTCATAATTAGATTATCATCAGATTTTTTTAAAAGTGATGCTTTATGCCAGAAAAAAATTGAGTAGCATATATATACTCAATTTTTATACTTAATGATAAACTAACTATCTTTACTTAGGATACAACTATGAGGCTACAGACAAAGTGCTATCCATATCCAAGAGCCCAGAGACTACTGTTCTCATGAACACTTCCTGATAAATTTACCAGAAAATGATCTTCAAACAGAAAAGTGACATTGATGTAAGAGCTAATGATAGTCACTCAATAGATATTTATTCAAAGTATGACTAAATGAGGGTTATAAGGTGGACAGTACATTATACAATGACTATATACTTTGACGATGTAGATATAGTAGAAACATTTACAATGTGAGAAGAGTAGGAAAATCATATGCAAAATTGTTAATTGCATTCAGTAATGATATTGTTGAAAGCATTGCCATTGCTATCCTGAGTCTGTTAATCAAATGAGAGATACAACAAATGAGGATGTTGTAACACGCTAGATCTATCACCTTCACTGTCTTCTGTCTTTGAGAACCAGCAGTTTAAATGTGGAAAAAAAGATATTCTGATGCAAGATAGAAGAGGTTAAGGAAAAATCCTGTGGTTTGTATATTAATGTCTAAGTATCAGAATAAACACTAAAAAAGTTATGCAAATAATAATCAAGCCAGTAGCAATGAGCATCTCCAAGGCCCAGATGTACAAGATAAACCTAGAATATCTTGTCAGAGAGACTTCTACATTATATCGAAAGGAACCAACCTGATAAATATTTCACTATTTGAAGAGACAATTTGAAAATCAATAAGGGTAACTTCAATTTATTGAAACAAATCAAGTGGAAATCCATAAGTTATTAATGGTTAAAAAAACACTTCTGTCACGGAAGGTAACTGGAATTCAACTCATTGTTTTGAAAATTAATTAATATAATGAAGCATTGAATAATTTGCCCTACCATTCCTCTATGAATTATATAGATAGCCAAATAGTAGATGAAGGGAATTTATTCTTATAGAAATATTTCAGTTAATAAAAGAAGGAACCATTGTATTAGAATTTCATCCTTTTTTCACTCCGAATGAATTAATGGATATAACTATTGAGTATCAATGGCTGGTAACATCATAAAAATAAAGACAAGCAATCTTTGCATACCTCCTATCCATGTAGGCTTTTTTTATACAACACCACCTCTGAAGAGGACTTGCACCTAAAAATGAACCTGCATCTTACAAAGTCTCTAGGTCCAATTATCAGGAAATATATAGGACAAAGGAGCAGGTTAAAATACACGATGGGGATGAAATCAGTAAAATTCATACCACAGAAAAATTTATCAGTTGTTTCCTGGTTTCTTCAATGAACAAATGCAAGAAAAAATATGGCAAGATAACATGTAGATTAAAAGAAACTTACAAATAAATAAAACTTGCAAAAGTTAAAAAAAGAACCGCCAAAATGATGATTTTTTTATAGGAGAGAAAAGAAGCTGTATTGAGAGGACGCATATGCAATATGGAAGGCTTTGGTGGTGGTTTGCAAAGTTGCATTTCTTAATCTGGGTGTGCGTTTTTGCTCCCAGAGTATATCTCTAACAATGATGTATTAAACCAAACATTTATTTCATGAGGATTTTCTGTACCTGTGTTATAGTTTACAAAAATAAATAAAAAGGATTGAAAAAAAAAGAATTAGTGCATAAAAAGTTTTCAGACTTAAAGGACATGAGTTTATTAATTGGAAGGACCTACCAGTTGCCTAGTATGATGGATGGGAAAAACACCCATCAAGGTATAGGGTCGTGAACTGTCAAAACATCTGAAGAAAAAATGGTTCCTAAAGATTCCAGAAAGGAAGAAATGGGTTCTCATCTTAACATCAGCTCCTGAAGCTACAAGAGATTGAATAAATGCCTTTAAATTTTTAGGGGAAATTATGATCAACCTAGAGTTTTATATGTAAACTAAATATTAGTCCAGTGTATCAGCCTAAGAAGGCATGGATCTACGAGAGAGAAATGGAGGGGAACAACCAGGATGCCTGCTTAAGAGACCAAAGACCAATTGGTCTTGCTCAGAGTGTGACACTAGGGACCCAGGTAGAGATGTTGCTAGAATACAATTGAAACTGATAAAGTATCATTATGTTAAAAATAAAGCGCTATTTGTAAGATTTTCTAATTATTTTGCTGACTTTTGGGAGGGTGTAGAAAATTAAGTAGCAAATGGAATGATCATTGTAAATATAGAAAACAAAAAGTACTATAAGACATGAAATGTAATCCTTGAACATATATTTGTGCACATCAAAGAAAATACACTAAAGGGATAATTCTTACAAATAGAAAGGTGGATCAAAGGATATTTTCTCTTCTTTTGACTATTTTCTGATTGCTTTTCAAAGATGTTACACAAATTTACACTCCCACCAGCAGTATATTAGAGTACCTGTTTCCCTACACTCTGCCCAAAAATGTAACTAACAATTTTTTAAATTCTTTTTTAGTTTAATGTAAATGTAATGTCATTATGGTATTAATTTGCATTTTTAAATGGAGGTAAAGCATCTTTTCTCATGCTTATAAGCTATTGTATTTCTTTTTATATTAAATGCCTTCCTTTACTTTGTATATTTTTCTATTTGTTTATTAATATCTTCTTATGAATTATAAGAGATCTCTAGATAAATAAAATCAGTACTTTTTGTCATGTGTGTTGTAAATAATTTTGCACAATTTGTTATTTAATTTTATGTTATTTTGTGCTGGGAAGAAATGCTTGAATTTACTATTTAAATGTGTCAGCTTCTTTTATGTTTTCTGGATTTTGTGTTTTGCTTAGAAAGGTGCTCTCCATTCCAAGATTTTTAGAAATTTGCTCATATTTTCTTCTGTATTTATAGTCTCATTGTTTATAGTTAAATTTTTGATCCATCTGAAATTTATGTTGACATAATAGTTTAGGAGGAATTTAGTTTCACCCCCCCCCCCCAGATAAGTCAAGATTGAATACTTTTCAGATTTGAGTAAAATGAATTGTGTTTTATTGTAAAGCTGAGAAGTTTTATTTTCAGCCACTGAAATCTACAAGACAGTAGAAGAGCAAGATACTAGTTAAATCATATGTGAATTGTGACTACCTCTGTCTCCTTACATGCCTACGACAGAAACCTGCCTGCTCCCTCAGTATGTGACATCTGATTTTCAAAAAGGAAATCCCCAATGAGTTCCATCCAGGGAAGGGAAAATCCCCTGGCTTATGAACCCAGTCTGTACAGAGGTGCTGTCACAGGGCTTTGGATTATGAAGTCTATTGACATCTACAAACCATAATTTCTCATTGTAATTGCCACTCAATATTAAAATAGCTTAAGAATAACAAGTTTGCTCAGCCTTATAATCAGAAGAAAATCAATAGCAAAAAAAAAAGAACTATGATGGATAAGTATTTGGAGCTAGGTTAGAGACAGGAAAGAGCATCAAAAACAGAAGTATTCCTTTCTCTGCCCCTGGACTTACAGATCTAAACAAAATGCCTGACAGATGCTGCCAGAGGATTTCCAGGGATCAAGTAGAGTACTTTTAAAGAAACAGCAGTTGTCTTGATGTCTGGAAAATACTCTACTTGGTGATCTTGGGTTTGTTCAATAGGATGTACAGTCTTCTGATTACTTTTTCTCCTGCTGCTGAGAAAGATCTAATTAGCTGTTTGCTTAACTTCCTCCATTGACCAAGACATCTACTGCACTATTGCATCTCTGATTCTCCAGATGTTATTTTTTGAGGTTGATTCTTGGGGCCCACACTTTGCTACATGACTTATTTCTATACTTTTTTTACCCTAAACCTTAAAGATTCTAAGATTAGCTATTAAAAAAAGAAAGAAAAGGAAGTAATAAAAATCTCTATTAGATTTGAAGAATATTTTATGAAAACTACTTGTGTTCTAATTTCCATGAAGGTTTTTAGCAAAGATAAATTAGTTCATGCCATAAAGCTGTATATGCTTTAAAAAGTTGTAGGGGGGAAAATGGTTAATTGGTGGTGTGTGAGCAAAACTATAAAGAAACCCTTTAATTGATAGTCTTAGTGCACTTAACATTAATGGATCTTAAGTCTACATTAGGTTGTCATGCTACACATGTGTGCACAAAGTTTGGGAGATAAAACAAAAGAGCTTAGCAACATGTGCACAGTTTCAAATAAAACATTTTTGGGAGAGTTAGGTGAGAGAGGGTAGAAAAAAGAATTGGGTTATTCAACAGACATAAAAAGAAGTGTTAAAAGACAGAACTATTTTTCTCTGGCAAGCAAAAGTTTCTTTGAATAGTAAGCACATATGTTTGTTTCAAGGGCTGCAAAATTATTGGTACTGATTGAGGTTCCCAGATAATTAGAGCTGAAGTTGAAGGAATCATTATTTATAAAGAAAAATCTTAAAAGGAAAGAAGCAGTTATCAAAATAATATTCATTAGTAGGAATTAGTTTTGTCAATTTCCCCTTGAATTTTCCAGGCTAAATCCTGTGTTGAATATTTTCCTTCCCTGTCCTAAATCAGAAGATTCTTTTAAACAAAAGAAAAAATGTAAAACTATAGATTTATATACATCTGTCATGAAAGTAACTATGTTCAGCTACCAGGAGATATTATGCCCCCTTTTAGCTATGTATACAAAAAAATAAAACAAAAAAACTCATACACAGTAAAGTGGAGAGATGATTTGAGAACCAGGAGGTCACTGTTCCATTCCCTGTTAGGACACATGCCTGGGTTGTGGGCTCAATCCCCAGTAGAGGGCATGCAAGGGGCAGCCAATCAATGATTCTCTCTCATCATTGATGTTTCTATCTCTCTCTCCCTCTCTCTTCCTCTCTGAAATCAATTAGATAGATAGATGATAGATAGATAGATAGATAGATAGATAGATAGATAGATGATGATAGATGATAGATAGATATAGATAGATAGATAGATAGATGATAGATAGATAGATAGATAATAGATAGATAGATAGATTGATAGATAGATAGATAGATAGATAGATAGATAGATGATAGATAAATAGAGAGATTCAGCCTTAAATATCTTGGCCAAATCATCTAACCACTCTACTGCACATTAAATAAAAAGCCCCATCAAGTTCCCTTTACCCAGCTAAGATATTTCATTACAAAAGCTACCTTCTACCTAATTTTGTCAATATTGGCAAAAAGAACATCTCGCCAAGTTTTTAGCTTCAACCATTTTGATCTGTATTTAGTGTCCAAAATCCTATCTGACCCAGTTGCTATTTACATTGATAGGCTTCCTTGTCCTCTTTCTACATAGCCTAAGAAGTTCCTCACTGTGCTCCTGATAGGATGGCCTCTGTAGTAGGTGTACTGTGGAACCCAGTGGCTCAGTCTCCTTGATCACCTTGAGCTCCAGGAATGTTCCTTGTGTGGTTTATGTGGGACCTCTTGTTCTAATTGAGTCTTGATTGGTATTGGCCTGTTTGTGCTTGGGGCTGACCCTCAGGCTGACTAACAGTGAGGATCAACCCTGACCACAGTGAATGAGCTGCTGCGCAGGTGCTGACTACAAGAAGCAAAATTCGCCTCAGCAGCGTCTATGCCTGCCCTGATCTCCCTTGAGATATGAGGTTTGTAAAGCTAATTGGACCCTGCTCTGATGTTGTCTGAAGCTGGCCATTGGGTGTGTTGGTTCTGGGGATTCTTGCTTGAGACTCTGGAGCAGGCCAATATCAGACACAGTTCCGGGTGTCTTGGAACTTTTGCTGATCTTCCTCCGGTCCAGGTCCTGGATCAAGTCAATCTTTCAAAGCAGGAAAGACAAAGTGTTATTAAAGGCTAACTTAAAAAAAAAAACAAAAACAATACCATAAAGCCACTTGTATCACATTGATAATTGTTTCAATCTTTTTCAAAATCTTTACATATAATTTGAAATATACTCAATTTCCTGCTACTCTAATCTGTGTATTACCAGCCCCTAATTTAGGGACTATTCATCAATAGATAAATGACATAAATGAATGGAATTCTTCTGTATAAAATATTTTAATTCTTATAATAACCAAATTATCCTGTGGGACACAGATGAGAACATTGTATGATTATTAGATGGAATAACAAAATATTCCTATAACTGAGTTGAATCGGGTGCTTTTATCACAATTAACTATGAATGGAGTCATATTAGTCCAAGGTTGTTAATCAAGAAAAAGCTTTGGGATAAACCACTGCAAAATTTCTCTAGAAGATCTCTCGTTGGCACTTTGAGATTTCAATATTGATGCTCATATCCATCTGATAAGGCTTTAAAATCACAGAGCTGAAAGATCACATACTGCAATGAAAGAGTCTCTGTGGCTATATTTAGGTTCTATTAAATCATCAGGAATGATCTGGTCAGAACAAAAGAAAGATAACTGAAAGAGAGCCCAGGTAAATCCAGTTAGGAGCACAAAATTTCTCACCATTACAATTCCCAATCCAATTTTCTTCTTTTGATGTATAGATGGCTGCTCTGAAGCATTCATATGAGTAATTCACTACTAACAGACATGAGAAACAATGTAGGTCTATCTTTTTTTTAAATATATTTTTATTGATTTCAGAGAAAGGGAGAGAGAGATAGAAACATCATTGATGAGACAGAATCATTGATTGGCTGCCTACTGCACACCCCACACTGGGGATGGAGCTCACAACCCAGCATATGCCCTGATCAGGAATTGAATCATGACCTCCTGGTTCATAGGTCGACACTCAACCACTGAGCCACACCAATGGAACTGGTCTGTCTTCAAATAGATTCCTTTTCTAAGGCTGATTCCACTGTGACTCAAGCTGGCCGTTGACCCATGATTTGGTTTTCTACCATCTTTACTCCAGATAAAGACACTATTTGGGGAGACATATTTACTGCCTCCAGTGCATTTTTCTTCAAAATGTGATATTAACAATTATTTAGGGAAATATCAGTGTTTCAGCAACCCAAAAATGCTCAACATGGTCTAAGACCTTACAAAGTGTGACCCATCAGCACACATGGGAGCTTGTTAGAGAAGAAAAACCTTGATACCTCCCAGGGACCTACCGAATCAGAATCTGCACTTTCAAAAGATTCCCAAGTAATTTATTTACACATTACAAACTTGAGAAGGTCTGATCTAAAGCTCAAAAATTTTAGGAATTGCTTTTAATTTTATTTCCTAAAATCCTCCCAGCAAACATTTATATGATATCACAGGAGCTCAAGCCCTTTTACTTCTTCTGATCAGTTTCCATGACATCATAAATAATCAATCAGTTAAAGGGTTTTCAAGCTCCTTATACTGAAGCATAGTGGTCCAATGTACTTGAGAACTTATTCTTTTCATTAAACACACTTCTTGCTTGACTATTCATATGCCACATTTCCCTTTTTCCAACTTAATTTGTATAAATGTTAATAGAGAAGAAGAGAGAGCACAGTTGGTAGGGAGAATGTTTTGGGAATGTGAGTGGGATGCATTACAGCTCAGTATCTATTTCTCCCTGGTTCCACTTCATGGATAATAATTTCAATTACTGGATGTATCATTTTAACCAATTTATGTTAACTAGATACTCTCTCATGGGAAACATAAACCTCTGCAGTTTAATAAATTACTGACATTTTTACTATATGTATTTCCTTACTTTGATGGCTTGGATGTGACATTTTCTTTAAGAGTAGACCAAGTGAGCAGAAGTCTTTCTTGCTGTGTTTTGTTTTTACTTTCTTATATAACCATAAGCTGGTTCTGTGGAGGGTATAAAGCAGGTTGGGCTGGCCTGGAATCTTCCTGAGGCTACCCTACCCTGTCTACCTACACAAGCTGTTTTGTATTGGTCTTAGTCTGTGGTGTCTGAACCAGCCCTTGTGGTTATTATGATTGCAACACACCCTTCAGCAATAATCATCAGGAAACTTTGAAAAATTTATTACTTACAAGACTATAAATTACACAGCACATCTGATTGAGGGTAGAGAAAGAGCAGGTATGCTTATGGGCCTGGGTTCTGCTTTTATTGGAATCAAGCATGGAGGCCTAAGGTTTCATGGGCTCACTTTTTCTAGTGAATTTAAAACATAAAAGTGGGAATTTAAAGAAAATGAAGAAAAAAAAAAACCAGTAGCCCAAATGGTCAGTTATTAAACTCAACCAATATTTCTAAAACAAAGAAGCATCAGTTCAGGTGGTGGCCATGGCTCTTAATCTAGACAATGTGTTTATTGTAGATAGCTATCTTTGAAGAAGATGCCTCTTTGAAATAGATGCCTTTGCAATCTAACTTAAGTCAGGCACTTGCTTTCTATAAGGAAAAGAAAAAGGACAAATGTCAGGGCGTACACTACATTATCCACTGTTCCCAAACCTGCTCATTGTCTTCCACATCCACCTCAATGACCGCTCCATCATCAGGTTACTCACTGTAATCATTCATCTCATCTATGGCCTCCATGTCCTCATCATCCTGAGTTTTCACCATATTCCTTGTCTTAATCCTCCTCCTTTGTGTTATCATATTGCTCTGAGGCTGTCTTGCCAAATGATGCATTGTCTTTCTCCATGATATATGAAGTCAGGCCTGTTGATGTAGCTGTCTCAGTCATATGGGGCAAGAGTGAGGGCAACAAGGTCGATATGGCATCTAGATAGCTATTTGACCTTGGCCAAGTCATCTAACTTCACTAAGCATCAGTTTACTCTTATCACCAGGGTAAAGGAGTCCCCAGTGGAGTGTGAATGATAATTGGATGATAGCAAAATAAAGTTATTTTCAGCTTCCTGCAGGAATGCTCAGTATAAGCCTAGAGTTTAGGCACAAGGGCACAGGCATGTGCGTGCATACACATAGATTTAGAAGGCCTAGATTCCAGTCCAGGGTGTAATATTTTAATTGACTGTCAATTTTATTGCATTACAAAAACAAAATATCTTAGCCCTTACCCTAAAGAGGTTGACAGTCTGGTCGTAACAAAGCCTCAAAAAAGGTATAATGAACCTGGTTGGCATGGCTCCATGGTTGAGCTTCAACGTATGAACCAGGAGGTCATGGTTCGATACATGCCCAGGTTGCGGGCTTGATCCCCAGTATGGGGCATGCAGAAGACAGCCGATCAGTGATTCTTTCTCATCATTAATGTTTCTATCTCACTCTCCCTCTCCCTTCCTCTCTGAAATCAATAAAAAATATATTTTTAAAAATGTATAATGAATATACTATATTATATACATTGAATTCAATCACTTAAATTTGTAGTAAGAGTGGCTAGGTTGAATTTTGTAACAGATACATAGGTGAATAAGATAGGTCCCTTCCCTCAGGCAAGTGTAACCTACTATAGTGAAATTGATAGGTAAAGAGCTTTTTACAAAATAGGACAGAATGAAATGAGTGTCAAATAGTACAAGCAGCACATCAGAGAGTACAGAGAACAAAATGCGGAATGCTGGCTGAGAGTATCAAGAAAGAGTTTACAGAGCATGTCCCTTGTAAGAGTTTTGAAAGATGGGCAGAGAATGTGAGAACATATTCTGAGAAACATGATGGGCAAAGGCACGAAAGCATGAAGGAGCACATGTGAAAAAGTGTCGAGCTGGGAGGGAAATGACCCTGGGGAAGAATAATAGAAAGACTTACCAGTATGACTATATAACTATTTGGTATTATTTGAGTTTTTTTAAACATGCCTGTTCTCCTAAATTTTTTTCCCAATTTAAAGGATGTGATATCGAAAGGAAAAAAATGTGTTAGTGCAATAAGAAAAAAAGTGATAAAATTTCCCACCATGTAAGTGTTAATTGTAGGCACCAACAGTAAAATCAAACAGGTTTGAAATAAGCAGAAGGCAATCGGTATAAAGGAAATAGGATTTGAGTTGGTCTTGGTTGACGGGGTGGAGATAACTAGATAGAGAGGAGGAAGAACTGGAATAATTTGTCATTTCACTCATGGAGCCTTAGCTGACCCAGTTTGCCTGAGTGGAATTGTGCAAACACTCCTGGAACGCCTCTGCCCCCGTGAGTACATATCACCTCGGTTGAGTTTTAAAAAGCATGAAATGAAGCATGCTACAGTACAATAGAGTGTTTTTTGGTTTGTTCTTTAAAGTTCTTCCTTAGCAATTTATATCTTCTCCAAAAGCTTAGAACAAATATAAGTTCGCGGCATTTAAGTTCACCTCTTTCTTTTCTTCTCTCTCAGATTTCAGTGTGAAAAGTAAACTTCTGAGTAGAAAATCTGGGCACTTATATTTCAGTGTTTTTAAGGATATTATTATGGCATCATTAGTTCTTTATAAATGCAAAGATGCACTTAACTAAAGAAAAATAATATTTAGTAATAAAACAATTGAGTAGAAATATAACAAAGCCAATTGAAGTTGTTCCTAAGTGATTGCTTAGAGATCATGCTAAAATTCTAACTAAATGCTCCAAAAAATAAATGGAGATTAGTGAAATCTATGTTAAGTACTATTGGTAGGACATAGAGAATTTTTATATTTGATCAATATTTAAGTTGATATATAAATTTTTATTCAATTAATCGGCAGTTTTAATTACATTTAACCTTGAAATAAAGCTTCAATAAATTCAGAAAATAAGAATTTTATTAGTTTAATTATTTTTAAGTCTCTATTTTTTACTTTAATAATTGCATTTTTTAACCTAAATCCAAGGTTTTTAAGCATTGGTGTGGTTCATTGCTTTCATTAGCAAGGGGGTCAGAATCTGCATATGGGCCTTCCCATCTGCAAAAGCCAACAGTAAGGATGGAAAAGAAAGCTGACCTAATAAAACCAGTTTAGACATCCCCAAACAACTTGTGTATATTACTGAGGTCTAGGTCTTCACCTGGACACCAGGAGGGATAGTGAATGTAGTTGCTCATTAGAAGAAAAATCCAGACTTGGGTCCTGCTAATGAGCTGGTAGGAGAAAGGTTGGATGCTCTGAGATTTCCCCAAATACACCAGGTCAAAATTGAGAGACCAAAACTTGACTAATGAGATGCAGATTATGTATATTCCTTAGTTAACAGCTCCAATATGAGCACTCCATAAAATACATCTTCCTCCCTCAATGCCCCATTCTGCCAAGAGTCTTATTCAAATCTCATCACAAACCCAACAGTATTATTCTCTCTCTTTCCCTCTGTCTAAAGGTCATTCCCATGCATTACATCAGCCAATCCTGGCCCCTGGGACCTCAGCAAGCTAACCCACCAGTCGGATCATCTGCCCCCTGGTGGTCAGTGCACTTCATAGTGAGAGGTTGAGTGGCCTTAGCATATCATTAGCATATTACTCTTTGATTGGTTGAATTGCTGACCGGATGACCAGACACTTAGCATATTAGGCTTTTATTCTATAGGATATACTTGTACCATTACTTTTACTCTCCAACTTTTATTTTCAAAATTTTCAGTCATCGAAGCATTGAAGCCCTAACTGATTTGGCTCAGTGGATAGAGCGTCGGCCTGCGGACTGAAAGGTTCCAGGTTCGATTCCTGTCAAGGGCATGTACCTTGGTTGTGAGCACATCCCCCGTAGGAGGTGTGCAGGAGGCAGCTGATCGATGTTTCTCTCTCATCGATGTTTCTAACTCTCTATTCTTCTCCCTTCCTCTCTGTAAAAAATGAATAAAATATATATTTTTTAAAAAAAAGAAGAAGAAGAAGCATTGAAAGTATGCTACCTTTCACTGAGGTTCACCAGTTCTTAACATTTAGCCACATTTATCTTACCTCTCTTTTTCTTTAAACTGAACTATTAGGATGTAAGTTGCACATATTATGACACTTCAAAGCCAAATATATAAGCACAAATTCTCTAAAATAAGGGCATTCTTTTCCAGATATCTTATGGTGTATTTTGTTTGTTTGTTTTGTTTTGTTTTTATGATAACACTATTTAAAAAACTCATGGGCTATAAATATCCAACTCAGAAACCAAACTGATGGCCTAGTGGAGCATATCAATTGATCATTAGAAGATCTGTATTTCTATATGGCCTACTAGCGCATTCCTGATGCCTTTACTTGGATACCTTAGAATTCGAATATAACTTCCTGCATTTCTTTATCTATAATATTCTCTTCCACAGAAGTTGAGTTCCATTTCCATTGTTTTCCTTCAAAACAAAATACATCTGCCTTTTAGATCTACTAATAACTTTCAGCTGATTTGAACATCTGGTTACTTAGGAGGACTTCTAATATACTTAACAACTGTATAAGAACTACTTTAAGTATCACCAAGACATCTGGTGTAAGATTTTCTTTGCACCTTCCTGCAACATCCACACTTACCCTTTATCCTAAAAGCAGAAGGAACTGAACATAATGAGGATTATCAGCCTCTATCTTACTAACCCTACCTTCCTCCACAGGCAAATCCATACCATCATTTATAAGTAAGCTTTTATCCCAGACTTCAGAGCCCCCTATGAATGATGCAAGATGAGAGAAACCAACATATGTTACACAGAAAATGGTGCTTTCTTCCCACCTGTTTTTCCTGGGGGACTGTTCGTGAGAGTTCTTCTTCCACAATTTGCAAAACATGTAAGGGATTGAAACACTCACATCTAAGGGATTAAAACACTCACAAAGAAATTTCACTTCTGCTGCATCTGGGAAAGGACATGGGGAGGTGGCATATGAACTAGCCTAGGAGCCCTGTGCTGTTCCTTCGTAGGATAGAGGTCCAGGTACTTCCTCAACCCTCCTTCCTTTACATACTCAGGAATCAAGGCAAAGAAGGGGACCTACAGAATCATGATCCCAAGAGTCTATAATACATCCTTGCTGAAGGCCTAAAGCAAGAATTTATCTGGAGCTGGTATGAGGCCAGAAAAGAGACCAAGAAGAACAAGAGATAGAGTGTACACTGTTGGGGTGCTTAGGAAAATAAGTAGAAAATTTAGGTCACTGGTGTGAAGGCCCTTTCATTTGCAGCCCAGAATAGGCAGCCAAAACAGGGGCAGATTTTTAAGGGTGTTGTATGGGCAGGATATTGATGTTTGATTGTCATTTTTCTTTTGGAATGTTTAGTGCCAACATATCTCTTCTTGTCAGACTTACCTTTATGGCCAATAGAGATAAAAATCATTTCTATTGATGCTTGCCCAGAGTGTCTTTCAATGTCTATTTAAACTTTTTTGAACATGGAAAGCTTTTGTTTGTCTGTCCAGCGAGAACCCTTGTTTATTTACAACTCATAAAAGAGCAGTCATTAGCTTTTCCTCACATGATCCTTCTACTCCAAGAATTTTGGCCAAAGGTTAGGTGGCTTTTAAGTCTCTCCACTCGTGTTTCATTTTCCTGCTTCTCTGTTCATGGGCAGTCAGAAAGAGGCACCAGGGCATCTGAAGCTTTCTTCACTGAAAGAATGATTTTTTAACTTTTATTTAACCCATAGGAAGAATACCATTTTGTATTTAGTTGTTTTTATCTTTCCTAAAAAAACCCAGATTCATGTCTTTCTTCCCAAAGAGTACTTCGGCTGTGTATTTATAAAATTAAATGTTTAATAATACCCATAGACAGGATCAGAAACTGTTTTATAAAACAAATACCTCCAAAAAAGGATGGTAAAACTTGATTTATGTGAGAACATAACATCTATATTTCACTTATATCAGAGTAAAAAATCACTTAAACAGAAAATATGTAGAAATATCATAAAGAGAAATATCAAATTATGTTACATTAATGAGTTCTAAATACTCAAAATAGATATGGAGGGGGGAAATCTTTAAAGGTAGTCATCACATAATTTTTTAAAAACTTCTCTGAATTACTTGGAAGCTCAGGTGTGAAACTGTGCAGTCATGTTTTTCAAAGTGTTCTGCATAGATTAATGGTATCAAAATTTCCAGTGTGTGTGTTTACAATGCACATTCTTGAGCTCTATCATAGATTCTCCCCTGACAATTCTCACCTACACTAATGTTTGAGAATTATTATGAGGGAGAAGAAAAACTGAAGTAATTATCTGAGAGAAGATATTTTACAAGCATTATCAACAATAACTATAAATAGGAAAATAAATGTCCATGTATTTAGAGATAAGTGCTGAAATTTTATTTACTAGTGAATTGACATGGTATCTAAGTAGGGTACCATTGATTTGAGTTGATCATTGTTGAAGTTAGATGATGGAAACATAAAGTCATCATTATTCTACTTTCATATATATTTTAATAAAGAAACATTGGGCACAGAGTGATTTACTGTTTTCCACATGAAAAACTAAGAGAGATTAATTCCACATGCCTTGAAAACATTTATTTCACATCTGGTATTTAATCTAATTGTGACTGTGCTCGATCTGATTAAACACACGCTAATTTGTATTTGAAAGTATTTTTTTATTTTGAAAACAACCTTTTAAATTATAATAGTCATTTAGAATTATGGGTTTTGTTTTTTGTTACTTTCTTGACATTTTTCATAGTGTTGCTAGTAGCCCTTATTAATTATAACTACTCTGATGTGACATCACCTTTTATTTTATGATATTTTTCTTTCCCACATGACCCTCTCTCTCTTGAAAAATAAAATTCTTACTTTGGAAAAGCTGCTTTAATATCTGGGATCAGTGGAAAGGGTCATGTCTCATTTATTAATGTGTTGGAGTGTTCGTCCTTTGGTCTTTTTTGATCTGAAGAAAAATAACTTCATTTTTTCTACTAGCCCCCAATACTCTGAGGCATTGAACTTTTAGCCTCTCATGCCCGGCAGCTGCTTTTTAAAGGGCTAAACTCTACTTAGATTGGTTTGTACAAGTAAAACAATTTGAGGTACATCCATAAGTTTTATGAGATCAATAGACTGGTCTATGCAGGAGATGGAAGAATGCTACTAAGAGCTGTGCAAGCCAAAACTATTTTTTAAACAGCTCAACAGTCTTTATAGACATCAGCAAGACTGAACTAATTAACACCTCCCAGCTTCTGCCAATTATACTGTTGTGTAGGCAAAGGGTAGTTGATTAACTTAATCTAAGTCAAGATTGGAATAGTCTATAACCATGAATATAGAAATAGCTCAAGACAAAGAAAATTCTATTGTAAAGCTATGTTTTAACATGTATATCCACTTAAAGGAGCAGGGAGATTAAAAAGGCAGGATCAAGATGACAAGAGCTTAAATAGAAGAAATTTTTTTTTTAAGTCAGTTAACTTCTTGTTAATAAATGCATAGCCAGGCTGTTTTGGGTAATACACTTTGTCTCTCCTACTGTCATTGGATCCTGTTGACTGTGCTTAATTGATAGTGAGTGGTAATGACCTGAGCGTCTACATATACTAAATCATTGATAGTCAAAACTGCATTGTTTACATAAACAAGCAACACTAAATTGTATTGTTTAAATGTAGTCTTTGGTGTTAAAATTATGAAGCAAAACAAAGAAGTGATTCTCATAAGGCTGGGTCAGGAATTACTTCTAAGAGGGAGACAGAGGGTTATAATTGGAAGAGGGTTTTGGGGTTGCTGACAGCATCATCTTTCTTGAATTGAGAGGTAGCTACATATGTATTTGTTTTTACAATAATTAATTAATCTACATAGTTATGCTTTATGTTTTTCTAATGTATATTATATTTTATAATTTTTAAAATGTTTAAATAAAACAACTAACTGTACATCTGGCTTGCTAACCATGGCTCTGAGCAATCTGAAACAGCAACCAAACCAGAATTTCCAATAGGTTTTTTAAAAAATACACACACACACATACACAAACACACACACACACACACACACACACACACACACACACATAATATCCATATATATATGTTTACACACTTTAATACATTATTTTATTTCTTCAGTAAAGATGCACCTGAAGCAATATTCATGGCATCTGGTTAAAACTAGAGGAGCACACTTTAAGTTAATAGTTCATATTAAACTTTTTTTTGCATACCATTATATTCTAAATAATTTCTTAGCTTTGTATTCCTTCATAATATGACTTCATATTTCCTAATCAGCCACTTTAGCCTATCTTCTATAAGGTCCTCCCATCAAATTACCAAGGACATTTGATGTTCTCTCACTAAATATAAGGCAATACTACTTCTAGCAGACTCACCAGGTGCTCTCCAGTCCAAGCTAAAAAAGAGCCCAAACTAAAGCTCTGATACCTTAAGTGACTTAAACCTAACCACCAAGCTGCAGATAGTTTTCCTTGTTTTTTAAAATATATTTTTCTTGATTTCAGAGAGAGAGAGAAACATCAATGATGAGAGACAGTCATTGACCAGCTGCCTCCTGCACACCCCGCTCTGGGGACTCAAGCCCACAACCCGGGTATGTGCCCTGCCCAGGAATTGAACTGTGATCTCCTGGTTCATAGGCTGATGCTCAACCCGTGAGCAACAGAGGCAGGGCTAGTTTTTTCTTTTTCTTTTTTGAGGCCAAAAGTAGTACTCATATCCTATTATAACCTAAAATAAATCCTATTTGAGTATTTATCTAATTAATTTAATTCTAGGCTTTAATCTTTGATATATATATATATATATATATATATATGTATATATATATATATATATATATATTATATATATATATATATATATATATAGAGAGAGAGAGAGAGAGAGAGAGAGAGAGAGAGAGAGGTAATATGAAAATTAGCCAGGACGCTGTAACGTCATGACCACTCAGGAGGAGGCTGCGAGCGCAGTTGGGTGGGAGGGGACTGCATGCACAGTGAGGCAAGCTACAGATGGCACAGGCCCATAGAGAACAGGGCCTGCCAGCGCCACGCACCAGCAGTCCTGCCTCTGTGCGTGAGCTGCAGAGGAAACACCTTTTCTGACTGCTCATTGGGTAAGCTCCCTGTATGCCATGCTCAGTGTTCATGGTAACTTGGGTAATGAGAATCCAAGAAGGTGATCTAGGGTTTTTCCACCTCACTCCTGGAGGAAAAAACAAAGGTCCACTGCTGGAGGGGCTAGGAAATATCATACCCTGCCCTAACCAGTTTGGCTCAGTGGATAGAGCCTTGGCCTGCCGACCACAAGGTCCAGGTTTGATTCTGGTCAAGGGCATGTACCTAGGTTGCAAGCTCCTCTCTGGCCAGGGCCCAGGTCAGGGCTCATGCAGGAGGCAACCAATTGAAGTGTCCCCTCACATTGATGTTTCTCTCTGTCTTTCCCTCTCTCTTCCACACTCTCTAAAAATCAATGGAAAAATATCCTCAAGTGAGGATTAAAAAAAGAAGAAAAAAAAAAGAAAAAAAAAAAGAAATGCCATATCCTGTGAAAGAGACAACTTGAAAATGCCTAAAGAAAGTTGTCATTTTTTCGTGGTGAAGGGACTGGAGTCCGTGTTGATGAAAACACCTTGGCGGCTGCAGTGGCTGGCAGTGGCAGCAGCAGTGGAGTGATGGGGGCGGCTCCTTCCCCTGATCAGCCAGGTCATCTCCTGCAGAGGGAGGCCAAACTGCGGCTTAGGCCCGCTCCCCACAGGGGATGTCCTACTGATGGTGCGCCTAAGCCATCAGTAGGACATCTCCTGAGGGCTCCCAGATTGGAGAGATTGCAGGTCAGACTGAAGGACCCCAGCCCCGTGCATGAATTTCGTGCACTGGACCTTTAATATTGATATAATAATCAATATCCATAATTCACTTAATTCAATAGAATTATAAGAACTCTTAACACTCTTAAACCTGAGCCCAGACACTACCAGGGAAATCCTAGCCCAATGCATCACATCAAATGAGAAATACAAAGAGATGAATGCAGAAGACAAAAAATATATGTGTTTTCTAAAGAGTGCTACATTTATAAGTGCAGTGGGATATTACTAAAATGAAGTAGAAGAAGACATGTCTTGTTAGCTGGACTAAACTCAGTGACAAGTTGCTGCTTAGTCACCATCCTAACAATATCTACAAAACATCAAACTCTGTCACTGTTCCCAAGTCATTTCCAAGCTTCCCACAGCTCTTCAGACTAATCTTCCCACATCCTGCTCCCTCTTATTTAGTCAACTTCTCTCAATTTATTCCATTTCTATGCCCAGGACTTCTTTTCAATCCTCCAACTCCCAACATTTAGTGTTTAGTGTTCTTTCATTCAGAGCTACTTCTGCACTAAAAAAAAAAAAAAAACCCTCTGGAGCATAGATCCAATTTACCCAGGGAAATAGGGAAAATGGGGGGATTTTAGGGTTAGGAATGTGCCCAGGCAGAGGAATAGATGATCATTGTCTCAGTCCCATTATGAAGAAGCTGACTGCTCTGTGCATGTGGATGTGTAGGTTGACACATCGATCCTAGAATTCTTGGAACCCAGACACACAAGAAGTAGCCACAGGAGTTTCCAACTAATTTAAATATTTTTAAAATCTTGGAGAAAAATTCTATTTTCCCAAGATATGCTCACAGTAGACTAATGTAAACAGTTTGCCTAGAAGACAAAATATTTGTCTGAACTGAGAGTGGAGAGATAAATTATAAAAAGTGCCTTTGGTGGTATGAGGTTGGGATCTACTGCTCCAGTGAATAAGGATTTAGGCTATTTATATCCTGAACAGGATCATACATATACAAGAACTCTATAAATATTAAACAACTACCTTTCAGAAGTTACATTGTGGTGAGCAGTTGATACTTTGAAAGTGATTAACAAGGAGTCCTAAAAAAATCCTTGATCCTATGCTGTTACAGAATGCTACTGCAAGGAGACTCCATATAATGTAAACTGAAATGTTATAATCCTACCGTTACAAGTCTTACAAGATTTGGAGAAAACTAAAATACCAATTATTTTAGTGGTTGCAATAAAGTTTGTTTATGCATGGATGTATTCATTTATTTAGGGATCGGTTGGTTTATTCCAAGAAGTAGGGTACTTTTCCTTTTGTTATCAAGGCTGAATGAGATGTTTCATAAAACACACATTGAATACATGTATTTCTAATAGGTTGTCTCTAAAATGTGCTCTTGGATGACTTGGCACCTCTGCCACAGCCATGAGCTGAATAATGTGGAAAAGTTGCTTAACTTCTCTGAACCTCTGGCTGATGAGAATAATTGTATGGAATTGAAGATCAAAGAATACATCTGAGAACATTTTGCAAACTGTAAGGACACATTCTTTGTAAAAGACCCACCCCCCACCCCACCCCCCGATATTGGCATTTTTAGTACTATATTGAACCATTTTCCCCCCATGAACTTATATTATTAGATATGCTATTATTCTTGTATAGTTCAAGAGATAATTATTTATATCACCAAAACAGCATGTGTCAATTACATCAGAGTCAAACAAATTTAAATTCCTTAGATATACCTTGGAATCTCTATTTGTAATCAGTAAGAATAAATGCTTGTCTGGCTGCTGTGTCTCAATGGTTGAGTGTTGACTTATGAAGCAAGAGGTCACAGTTCAATTCCCTTCAGAGCACATGCCCAGGTTGCAAGCTCGAACACCAGTGTAGGGCATGCAGGAGGCAGCCGATCAATGATTTTCTCTCATTATTGATGTTTCTATCTCTCTCTCTCTCTCCATTCCTCTTTAAAATCAATAAAAATGTATTTTTAAAAAGGAATAAAGGCTTGTTAAATAAAACATGCAAAACTTAAATATAAGGCAAAGAATATACAGATATAGACAAAAGCCATTTAGGTAACAAACTGTTTCATATAAATACATTCATGATTGTTTTCCTATATAAATAATAGATGAAATGTGCAAACAACTTAAAAATTAACATTAAAGTAAATAATTTTTGAAATCTGTTTGAATAAAATCAAAACAATGTTAAATATTTGTTTTACAAGTTTAAAACTGCTTTGATTACTCTGAGCTGAGTGCTATGCAGTGAGATTGATATATATGAATTTTTAAAATTTCTTCCTTTTATTTTTTTATTCTGGCTTATTGTCTGCTCCTAAACTTTTTTTCTAAAAGTGTTCTAGTCTTATTTCACTTAAAAAAATAGCAATATAACATTCTGAGAATTAAAGGGTCAGCTACTTGCTTTATTAGAACAGAGTCTTGTGCTCAAAGGTATTGCTTCTCTGAAACACTGAAATTACTAAAATCCACATTGCCCTTGAAGAGAAAATAAAATACAACAGTTGCAAATAGGTTGGAAACTGACAATTCCTATGTCAGCCGCTCTAGGGATATGGTAGGAAATTGACTTTTGTAATGAAGTGTTACTCATGCCTTCAAACACAGGATTACTTGTTGTGCCTCTTGGGGTTAAGACACGGATGTCACTCTTTCCTTCAAAATCTCACTGCTGGCTTTCTGAATTCAACATTGATACACACAATTATTCCTGATGCCTATGCTAATTGGTCAGGGGATGTTAGAACACTCCTGACACCGCAAATATTTAATCATTAATTTATTCACTTATTCAGCATTAATTTACTTGCACCCATAAATCATCAGACATTGAGTTAGGTGTCATAAAAACTAGATTATAATGTACCTTTAAGGTATTTATAATCCAGGGTTCTGTGTGCAATTGTACAACCAAGTATTAAAGTGGAATGTAATATGTATAATGATAGAGATGGACACATGATACTGCAGAAAAGAGAGAAGTTGCTAAACATCCCTCAAGAGTACACATTAAAAAAAATTGTCATAAAATCCATATACATATCAAAACACTAATTTAGATGTCTATAACAATATGTGAAAAATAAACAACATACACTTAAACAACAAATGCATAAAAAAATCATAAGAGAAATTAGAAAATATTTTGAGGCAAATAAAAATAAAAATACAACATATCAAACCTTATTGGGTACTGCAAAAGTGGTATTAAGAGTGAAGTTTAGAGAGTCTGCGCCATCTTGAAAGGGAGAACTGCTGTGACTGGAATCCCAGCCTAACCTCCACCCAGGGTGCTCTCAGACACCTCCCGGGATCCTACAGCCACTCAGCCAGAGAACTGCTCCCTCAGCTGCTGACCCACAGACAATGGAACTTCAGCCCCCCAAGCTGAGGGCTCCTGTGAGCTCTGGAGGGTGCTCCCCTCCTCTTAGCCAGAGGCTTTAGCCCCAGGCACCATGAGCACATGCATGCAGTAGCAGCCGAGCCTTACCTAGCAGCCCCTGGCACTGTGACCACTCCAGCAGCTGTGTGAGCATCCACCACCAGTGACCACCAGAGGAGCAGCCACCGCCTTCTACCGCTCGAAGAGCAGACACCCTGAGACACCCCCTCCCCTCCTCAGGAGCAGCTGCCACCTGTGACTGCATGAGAAACAGCAACCCTGTGACTGCTGAGGAACAGCAGCCCCATGACTGTGTAAGGAGCAGCAGCCCCATGACCACTTCAGGTCCAGCCACCCCATGACCAGCCCTCAGGAGCAGCCACCGCCCATGACCGCCCAAGAAGCACATGCTACCCGCAACCTCATGATCCGCCACCAAGCACACCGCAGCAGCCACAGGCCCCGCACGACTTGACATCTAGATCCTTTGGTGAGAACAAAATTGGGGAGACAGAAGAACAACCCCCAAAGGAGAGAAAAGGAGAAAGCACCATAAAGGGAACTAAATGAAATGGAGGCATGCAATGTGTCAAAAAAAAATTGAGCATAAGGGTCATACAGTTCACAAACTGGATGGATGAGAAAATCAACAACCTATGTAAGAATTAGGAGGAAATAAAGAGTGATATAGCTGCAATAAAAGACAATATGGAAGCTTTAAACAGTAGACTAGGAGAAGCAGAGGACAAAATTAGCGAATTAGAAGACAGGGAAGCAAAGCACACCCAATCTGAACTGCAATTGGAGGAAACAATCAAAAGACAGGAGGAGAGCCTGAGGGAGCTTTGGCACAAATGTAACAAAGCAACATATGTATAAAAGGGGTGCCAGAATGACAAGAAGAGGAGCAAGGGTTAGAAAACCTATTTGAAGAAATAATGTCAGAAAAGTTCCCTGATTTGGGGAAGAAAAAAGTCACACAAGCACAAAGAGTCCCAAACAAGATGAACCCCAAAAGACTCACACTAAAACATGTCATAATTACAATGGCACATGTTAATGACAAAGGTAGAATATTAAAGGCTGCAAAAGAGAGACAGAAAGTTACCTACAAGGAATCTCCCATTAGATTATCAAATGATTTCTCAACAGAAACACATCAGGCCATAAAGGAATGGAAGGAAGTATACAAAATGATGCAAAGCAAGGGACTGAATCCAAGAATACTCTATCCAGCAAGGCTATCATTCAAAATTGAAGGGGAAATCAGGAGCTTCACAGACCAAAAAAAAAAAAAAAAAAAAAAGGCTAAGGTAATTTATCACTACCAAGTGAGCAATGCAAGAAATGCTAAAGGGACTGTTGTAAAAAGAAGAAATAGAAAGGGAAGAAGGAACACAGGCACAAAAAATAAAAATGGCTACAAACAAGTACCTATCAATAACTTTAAATGTCAATGGCCTAAATGCTCCAATCAAAAGACATGGAGTAGCTGAATTGATAAGAAAACATGAACCATATATGATGTCTATAAGAGACTTACCTCAGAACAAGAAACTCACACAGACTGAAAGTGAAGGGATGGAAAAATATCTTTCAGGCAAATGGAAATGAAAATGAAAGCTGGGGTAGCAATACTTATATCTCACAAAATATACCTCAGAGTGAAGGCCATAACAGAGATAAAGAAGGCCACTTCATAATAATGAAGGGATCCATACAAAAAGAGGATATAACTCTGGTAAACATGTATGCACCCAATGCAGGAGCACACAAATACATGAAAAAAACTGCTGGAAGATATCAAGGGAGAGATTGACAGCAATACAGTCATAGTAGGAGAATTTAATTAACCCACTGAAATCACTGGATAAATCCTCTAAACAAAAAATCAGCAAAGAAACATCAATCCTAAATGACTCACTAGATCAGATGGAATTAATTGATATCTTCAGAACATTTCACCCCAAAACCATGGAATATACATTCTTCTCAAGTGCACATGGGACTTGTCAAAGATAGGCCACATATTGGGTCACAGGCAAAGTCTCTCCAAATTCAAGAAGATTGAAATTATATCAAGTATCTTCTCAGATCACAATGGCATAATATTAGAAATCAAGTACAATAAAAATAATCAAAAAATCCAAACAGCCGAAACCGGTTTGGCTCAGTGGATAGAGCATCGGTCTGCGGACTGAAAGGTCCCAGGTTCGATTCCGGTCAAGGGCATGTACATTGGTTGCGGGCACATCCCCAGTAGGGGGTGTGCAAGAGGCAGCTGATCGATGTTTCTCTCTCATCGATGTTTCTAGCTCTCTATCCCTCTCCCTTCCTCTCTGTAAAAAATAAATAAAATATATATTTAAAAAAAAATCCAAACACTTGGAGGATGAATAGCATGATATTAAACAATGATTGGGTTACCAAAAAGATCAAAGAAGAAATTAAAAACATTCTGGAAACTAATGACAATAAAAACACAACAACCCAAAACCTATGGGGCACAGTGATAGCAGTCCTGAGAGGGAAGTTCATAGCCCTACAGACCTACCTCAAAAAAAAAAAAAAAAAGAAAGAAAGAAAGAAAGAAAGAAAGAATGAAAGAAAACTGATAATAAATTATCTAACTCTATAACTTAAAGAAGTAGAAAGAGAGCAACAAGAAAAGCCCAGAGTGAGCAAAAGGAAGAAAATAATAAAGATCAGAGCAGAAATAAATGAAATAGAAACCAAAGAAACAATACAAAAGATCAATGAAACCAAGAGCTGGTTCTTTGAAAGGATAAACAAGATTGATGGACCTCTAGCCAGGCTCACAAAGAAGCAAAGAGAGAGGATCCAAATAAACAAAATCAGAAATGAAAGAGGCAAAATAACAACCTACCCCACAGAAATTGTAAAAAACATACTATGAAAACCTCTATTCTAACAAACTGAACAACCTAGAGGAAGTGAACATATTCCTAGAAATATATGACCTTCCAAAACTCAATCAAGAAGAATCAAAAAATCTCCACAGGTTGATAACTAAGGAAGAAATTGAAGCAGTCATCAAAAAAGCTTCCAGCAAACAAAAGCTCAGGTCCAGATGGCTTCACAGGAGAGTTTTATCAAACATTCAAAGAAGAACTAAAACCTATCTTTCTCAGATTATTGCAAAAAATTCAAGAGGAAGGCACACTTCCAAGCTCTTTCTATGAAGCCAGCATTACTGTAATCCCAAAACCAGATAAAGACACTACAAAGAAAGAGAATTGTAAGCCAATATCCCTGATGAACATAGATGCCAAAATCCTCAACAAAATTCTAGCAAATCAGATCCAGCATTATATTAGAAAGATCACACACCATGACCAAGTTGGCTTTATTCCAGGGATGCAAGGCAGGTACAATATCTGCAAATCAATAAATGCAATACATCACATAAAAAAATTGAGAGACAAAAATCACATAATCACATCAATTGATGCAGAAAAGGCATTTGACAAAATCCAACAGCCTTTCCTGATAAAAACTATCAGAAACATGGGAATAGAGGGATCATACCTCAACATAATAAAAGCCTTATATGACAAGCCTACAGGCAACATCATACTAAATGGGCAAATCTAAAACCATTTTCCCTAAGAACAGGAACAAGACAGGGATGCCCACTTACATCACTTCTGTTTGAAATGGTACTGGAAGTTCTATCCATAGCGATCAGATAAGAAGCAATAAAAGGCATCAAAATCAGAAAAGAAGAAGTAAAACTGTCATTATTCACAGATGACATGATATTATACATAGAAAACCCTGACGACTCAATCAAAAAAACTACTAGAACTAAAAAATGAATTCAGCAATGTAGCAAGATACAAAATTAACACCCACAAATCTATGGCTTTTTTATACACCAATAATGAACTCACAGAAAGAGAAACTAAAAGAAAAACAATCCCATTTACCATTTCAACAAAAAAATTAAGATACCTAGGAATAAATGTAGCCAAAGAGGTAAAGGACCTGTACTCAGAAAATTACTGGATGCTGAAAAAAGATTTAGAGGAAGACATAAACAAATGGAGGAATATCCTATGTTCATGGATTGGTAAAATCAACATAATTAAAATCTCTATACTACCAAAAGCAATCTGTAATCCCCATTAAAATACCAACAGCATACTTTCAAGACCTAGAACAAACCATACAAAAATTCATCTATAATAATAAAATAGTAATATGCTAATTAGACCAGACACCTGAACGAACTTCCGGATGTAATTCTGGGCATCCTTCTGGACTAAGCCGTAGCAGCGAGGGCTGAGGCAGAGGCAGTTAGAGGCAATCAGGCATGTAGGTGAGTGGTTAGGGGTGATCAGGCAGGCAGGCAAGCAGTTAGGGGTGATCAGGCAGGCAGATGAATGGTTAGGGGTGATCAGGAAGGCAGGTGAGCAGTTAGGGGTGGTCAGGCAGGCAAGCAGAGAGGTTAAGGGCAATCAGGCATTCAGGCAGAGGCAATTAGAGGAAATAAGGCAGGCAGGCAAGTGGTTAGGGACGATCAGGCAGATAGGCTAGTGGTTAGGGACAATAAGGCCCGTGAGTGGTTAGGGGCGATCAGGCAGGCAGGTAGGTGATCAGTTAGGAGCCAGTGGTCCCGGATTGCAAGAGGGATGTCTGACTGCTGGTTTAGGCTCAATATGGCCCACAGATATTGGGCCTAAACCAGCAGTCAGACATCCCCTGAGGGGTCCCAGACTGCAGGCCAGGCTAAGGGACCTGCCTCCCATGCACGAATTTTGTGCACCAGGCCTCCTGTCCTATATAATAAAAGCCTAATATGCTAAGTGTCGGTTGTCCAGTCGGCCAGTCAACCAATCAAAGCATAATATGCTAATGATATTCTAAGGCAGCTCAACTGCTCACTATGACATGCACTGACCACCAGAAGGCAGATGCTCCGACTGGTAGGTGAGCTTGCTGCTGGGTTCCAGCTGGTCAGACTGAGCGAGACAGGCTGGACATGCCCTGGAGCCCTCCCATAGTCCCTCCTCAGCTGGCCAACCTCCCACATCCCTCCCTGTCCCTGATCATGCACTGGTGGGGTCCCTTGGCCTGGCCTGTGCCCTCTCACAATCCAGGACCCCTCGAGGGATGTCCGAGATCTGGTTTCGGCCCAATGGCAAAATGACTGGTCACTATGACACACACTGACCACCAGAGGGCAGATGCTAAACACTGGAGTGGAGCTGCCCCCTGGTGGTTAGTGCACTCCCACAGGGGGAACACTGCTCAGCCAGAATCTGTGTTCACAGCCAGAGAGTGCAGTGGCAATGGCAGGAGCCTCTCCTACCTCCACGGACTTCTGGACGGCGAGAGGGCGAAGGCTGGGCTGAGGGACTCCCTCCCCATGTGCACGTATTTTGTGCAATGGGCCTCTAGTCTAGAATAAAAAAAGACCCCAAATAGCTGCAGCAATCTTGATAAAGAAAAACAAAGTAGGAAGGATCACAATACCAGATATCAAGCTATACTACAAAGCCACTGTTCTCAAAACTGCCTGGAACTGGAACAAGAATAGACATATAGAACAATGGAACAGAACAGAGAACCCAGAGTTCAACCCAAGCCATAATGCTCAATTAATATTTGACAAAGGAGGCAAGAGCATAAAATGGAGTCAAGATAGTCTCACCAATAAATGGTGCTGGGAAAATTGGACAGATACTAGTACATGCAAAAAAATGAAACTAGACCACCAACTTACACCATACACAAAAATAAACTCAAAATGGATAAAGGACTTAAACATAAGACAGGGAACCATAAAAATCCTAGAAGCCATAGGCAGCAAAATAGCAGACATTTATCATAGCAACATCTTTACCAATACAGCTTCTAGGGCAATGGAAACTAAGGAGAAAATAAACAAATGAAACTACATCAAAATAAAAAGCTTCTGCACAGCAAAAGAAAATATCATCAAAACAACAAGAAAGCCCACTTCATGGGAGCACATACACTTAGTGGCCAGATTATTATGATCTCTGAATGCATAATAATCTGCCACTCAGTGTATATCCTATATAATAAAAGGCTAATATGCAAATTGTCCCCTCAACCAGGAGTTCGACTAGCAGGCAGGCCGGCCAACTGCCCTTGTACCCTCCCCCTGGCCAGGCTGGCCAGACCCCACCCATGCATGAATTCATGCACCGGGCCCCTAATACACACACACACACACACACACACACACACACACACACACACACACTGAATGGCCAGATTATTATGCATTCAGAGATCATAAGAATCTGGCCACTCAGTGTATTTGTCAATGTTATCTCTGGCAAAGGTTTAATCTCCAAAATTTATAAGGAACTCATACAACTTAACAAATGGAAAGTAAACAATCCAATCAAAAAAGTGGGCAAATGACCTAAATAGCCACGTTTCAAAAGAATACATACAGAAGGCTGAGAGACATATGAAAACATGCTCAAAGTCACTAATCATATAAGAGATGCAAATCAAAACAACAATGAGGTGCCATCTCACACCTGTCAGAATGGCTATCATCAACAGGTCAACAAATGATAAGTGCTGGAGAGGATGCGGAGAAAAAGGAACCCTCGCACACTGCTGGTGGGAATGCAGACTGGTGCAGCCACTGTGGAAAATAGTATGGCATTTCCTCAAAAAATTAAAAATGGAACTTCCATTTGACCCAGTAACCCCACTTCTAGGAATATATCCCAAGAAAACAGAAACAGATAGGATATAATGCACCCCTATGTTCATAGCAGCACAATTTACAATAGCTAAGATTTGGAAACAGCCTAAGTGCCCATCAGCAGATGAGTGGATTAAGAAAAACCTGTGGTACATCTACACAATGGAACACTATGCTGCTGTAAAAAAGAAGAAATTCTTATCATTTGCAACAGCATGGATGGAACTGGAGAGCACTAAGGTAAGTGAAATAAGCCAGTCAGAGAAAGATAAATATCACATGATCTCACTTTTCATTTACTCATTTAGAGTAAATGAAAAGTGGGGAAAAAAGATATGGAAACAACCTAAGTGTTCATTGACAGATGAATAAATAAAGAAATTATGGTAAATAATAAAAAAAGAGTGAAGTTTATAGTAGTATACACCTACATTAAAAAAAAAAGAAAGAGCATGCCAGTGTGGCTTAGTGGTTGAGCGTCGACCCATGAACCAGGTCACAATTCAATTCCTTGTCAAGGTACATGCCTAGATTGTGGGCTCAATCCCCAGTGGTGGGCATGCATGAGTCAGCTGATCAGTGATTCTCTCTCATCATTGATGTTTCTATCTCTCCCTCTCCCTTCCTCTCTCTGAAATCAATAAAAACATATTTTTAAACATTTTTTAAAAAGAAGAAAGATCTGAAATAGTCTAACTTTATACTCCTAGGAACTAAAATAAATAAATAAATAAGAGCATCGTAGCTCCACATTAGCAGAAGGAAGAAAATATTAAAGATTAAAGAATAAATAAATAAAATAAGGAATAGAAAAACTCAATGAAACTAAGAGTTGATATTTTGAAAGATATACAAATTTGATAAATTTTAAACTAGTCTTACTAAGAAAAAAATCTCAACAAATTAAAATTAGTAAAGAAAGAAGAGACATTGCAACTGATGCAACAGAAATCAAGATATTCATAATAGGGGAAACTGGAAGGAGGTGAGTTATGAAAAACTATCTGTACTTTCTGGGGAATTTTCTGTAAAACTAAAACTGCTCTAAAATATAAAATCTATGAAAAAGAGTGAGAGAAAATGGTTGAAATTAATTGTAATAATATATTCAAATTACAAAATCCAGACTATTATCCTACCTAATAAAACAGTAATATGCAAATTGACCGTACCTTCGCTATGCCCACAGCCAATCAGAGCGAACAAGATGGAGGTTAATTTGCATATGCTGAGGGAGGGAGGAGTGAAGAAAGCAGAAAGCATGGCGGCTGCACGGGTGGGCAGTGGCGCAGCTGTGGAGCACGCGGCCATGGTGGCCTCTGAGGCGGTGGCGGGCAGTGTGAGCGGCAGCGACGTGGCCACAGCGATGGCGGCGGTGGTGGTGGGCGGGGCGCGCAGTGGAGGCAGCAGGCTGGGCATGGCGGGTGGTGTGCGAGGCCGCGGTGGCCTTGGAGGCGGTGGTAGCTGCATGTGGGGTGTGGTGAGGCAGGTGGCGCGTGGTAGGGCGGGTGGGTGGGTGGGGCACGCAGCAGCAGCGCACGGGGCTGAGGAGGAGGCAGCATCGTGCGCGGCGGGTCAGAGTGATCAGAGGCGGCAGCGCATGGCCACAGAGGCAGCTGCGTCAGCGGGCGCAGAGGGTCGAGAGTGTGGGGCCAGGTGGGCTGGGTTGGGTGGGTGGGACAGGTGGGAGGCGCCCCGCTCGTTCCGCCCGCCCCGCCCGCCGCAGCGGGAGAGGTGGGGGGTGGGAGGTAAGCCCGCCAGAAGTCTTGCAGGAAATATTCCTACAACGGGTCCCTAGTTTTATCAATAAAAATTTTGTACTTTTGTCATTCAAAATGGTTGCAATGTATTATGTAATTTTACACTTAGATACTTTTAAATTCACATTAGCCACAATTCAAGTGCTCAATAGCCAGATCTGGCTAGTGGCTTCCATATTAAATAGTGCATGTATCTATAATAATAAAAGTATAATATGCTAATTAGACCAGACATCCTTTCGGATGACCTTCCGGACAGAGCTGGGGTTGCAAAGGAAGCCCAGGTCCCAAGTGTTAGAGGGAAGACAGTGCCGGCAGCCGGGGGAAGGAAGACCTACTCTTGCACGAATTTCCTGATTCGGGCCTGTAGTACATAGATAATGTCTTAATTGTTAGAATAAGGGTGTATACAGGATATAATAAAAATGTGGGGTTGGAGGTGTTCTTAAGGCAGCCTGTGGGACAGAAAAAGCCTCAGAGAGAGGATAGGGCTGAGCTGATACTTGAAGGAATTATGGAAATTACCGTATTTTCTGGACTGGGTGTATAAGATTTTCCTGGGTTAAAAAGTCGTCTTATACGCCAGAAAATATGGTAAATAACTATGCAGCTTTGAGCACAAGTCACTTCACCTCTAAGATGGAAATACAGTATTTTCTGGCATATAAGATGACTTTTTAACCCAGGAAAATCTTATACGCCCAGTCGTCATATACGCCGGAAAATACGGTACCTAGTAAGCACAAAACACCAGGCAAAGCCAAGGCAAGGGTCAAAGCCAGGCTTGATGGATTCAGTCAGTAAAACTATCATGGACCACTATTAGACCCAGGGAGTTTATTACTTGCATTGAGAGCAAAAGGAAGAATAGCTAAAGGTACCAATTCCCTGCATCTTTGCACTGCACACCAAAAAGGGTGACACAAAACAGCAGGGTGTGGGTTGGCTGCAATATGAGTTGTAGGAGGCCTCAGTGCTGAGGAGTCACTTCCAGACTGTGGCTAAGTGGTGTTATGGTATGCAGCTACACTCTAAAGAAGGTAGGACAGAAAGCCTCATCTCACCTTATAACTTGGAAAAATAATCAAGTAAATCCATTTAATTAGTTTCTAGATTTTATACATCTATCTGTTTGTTTCTTATTCAGTTTGTTTCAGAAGGAACTCAAGGTAGATTCAGTTTTACTTACAATATGTGCACCTTTCCCACAGAACATTAAGCTCTGAGCCACTGGACTAATTTCATGTGACTGAGGATTCCATTTTGCATTTGTCTCATATCTAAGCTCCTTGCTATGAGAACTATAGTGGCAGAGTGAGATCATGTCAACTCCTTTTTGGAGATTAAATCTTGTGGACTCACATTCCCATCATGTTTTCTTCCTCGAGTTAACCCAATGCATTTGCAAGTTTATAGTCTTTTCTGGCTGATGTTTTTCTCTTTTAAGGATTATTCCTGAAACCTGCCTGCACATTCATGAGAATTATCTCCAGTTCTTTTTTCTTCTAGCCCCAAAGTTATTTACAAATGCTGTTTGATATTTTCCAAAGGCAGTGTAATGTTTCAGGGGACCTTACCCCACCTCATATACTAAGACTAGCAGTCCACATCTAGACTATTCCCAATTCTCAAAATATCACTGGCTTTGCTGTCCTACCACTCTAATGGCACAGTGTTTGTAGCTAATGTTGATTAATTACAATCTGCCAGGAACTGTGCTGAGTTCTTTGACAGACATTAATCCATTTCATCCTATGAAACCCTATTTAGTAGATGCTGCCCTTATTCTCTTTTTATAGATTAGAAAACACATAGGTTAAGTAACTCCAGTTAATTCATCCAGTAAGCGAGGGGATTACAATCCATGCAGTCTGGCTCCAAAGAAAGAGTGCTTTCCCTCTACACTGTCTCTACCTCAAAAGTAATATAATCTCATTCCAAATCATGCAACACTGTATACAACTGTCCAACATTTACTCCATCCCATCAACTTAAAACGTCAAGCCCTGTCTAATGTTCAGCCACCTAAACCATCTAATATGTATTGTTAAATTAGCCAACCAAAACACATAAGTTACCCTGTCCCCAATTTTATTCAGATTTTCTCTCGAGTCCTACTGGGTCACTAGATGGGATCTCAGTTTGTCATTCTGTAGCTACAGCTGGGATACTCCTCTACAATCTCCAAAATTGCATGACTTCAGTTCCATGACTTTCTTACCAACCTTCTGTTTACCAAAGTCAGTCTTCTAAGAATATGTTATCACCACACCCACAGACGTTCAAAAGCAAAAACTATTACTCTATGCAATGTTTCTCTTTACAATTATCCTATACTAGAGGCCCGGGGCATGAAATTCGTGCAATCGGAAGGGGGATCCTTCAGCCCAAACTGCACCCTCTCGCAGTCCAGGAGCCCTATGGGGAGCGGGCCTAAGTCATCAGTTGGACATCCTTAGCGTTGCCGCAGAGGCAGGAGAGGCTCGCACCAACACTGCTATGCTAGCCAGCCATGAGCCTGGCTTCTGGCTAAGCGGTGCTCCCCTTGTGGGAGCACACTGACCACCAGGTGACAGCTCCTGCATTGAGCATCTGCTCCCTGGTGGTCAGTGCATGTCATAGCAACTGATTGCTCTGCTCTTCGGTCCATTTGCATATTAGCCTTTTATTATATAGGATAATGTCTTATTATGGGCAAGGCCTCTAATTCAATTTTTTTTTAGGTAGTTAAAGGGAGGGGCAGAATTTTCACTTAAGCCTGAAGCTAAAATTGCCCTTAGCTCAAAAATCTGCATACCATCTTGGTGAGGCTCATTCTGAACCCCCACACTGTTCCATTGTATGTATAAGTATTGGGGACCATCTTATCTCTTTAGTGAAAGGAACCGTTTGTTATATTACAATGACTAACTTTATCTCATGAGTTGTGTTTTGGCTTCAAGCCTGTATCCAGTATTCATGCAACAACTTCAGCTCTTCTGTTCAATATTTACCTGGAATATCTTTTATTTTATTTTCTCTAAATCTTTCTGGATTTTTATGTATTAGATAGGAATAGACCATGGACACAGACAATAGTCTGGTGAAGGGCCTGGAAGGGACAGGTGCAGGGTGGAGGTGATCAATGGGAGAAAAAAAATAAAACTAAAACAAAGGGACAACTGTAATACTTTCAACAATAAAGATATATTTTAAATAAAGGAAAATATCTTAGTTGAAAAGAATTTTATGTGAAATAATATAAGTAATTGCTCTACACTGTACTTTATATTCTCACCTCCTCTCAAAGAGATATTAATTGACCCTATGTTCACTTAATATAAATTGACCCTATATTCACTGACCGCAGGACTGACTTCTGCCATGCCAACCCAGCACTGACTGCCACGGGGGCTGCAATCATACCCTGCTTTTCTCTCTGGGCCCCTGTCCGGGCCTGATCGCAGCCCCCTCAGCAGTCAGTGCTGGGTCGCTGAGGCACCCGCAGCGTGGCAGTCAGTGCTGGGTTGCCAGGACTGACTTCCGCCATGCTGACCCAGCACTGACTGCCACAGGGCCTGCGACCAGACCCTGCTTTTCTCTCCGGGCCTGATCGCAGCCACCTTGGCAGTCAGTGCTGGGTTGCCATGGCGACCCAGCACTGACTGCAGGACTGACTTCTGGTGTTCAGTCGAGCCTTTGGTCATTTTGGACATTACGGACCCTGAATATATCTAATCTAATAATAGACAAATATGCAAATTGACCGCACCTTCGCTACACCTAAGCCATGCCCACCAGCCAAGCCACGCCCACCAACCAATCAGGACGAGTATGCAAATTACCCCCAACAAAGATGGCGGCTAATTTGCATATCAAGACAGTGTCGAAAGAAGCCAACAGCTGCAAAAGGGAGTAAAGCTTCAAAGAAGCAAGCAAGCCAGGGGGCGGGGGGAGGAGAAGGGAGGAGCGAAGTCAGGGCCGTGGGTGAAGGGAAATGAGGGCGGGTTGCAGGAGAAGGCGGGGCCGGGGGAGAAGGGAAACAAGGGCGGGCTGGAGGAGAAGGCGGGGCGGGCGGCAAGGGCGGAGCGGAGGCGGGGCCGGGGGCAAAGGGAAACTCGGGCGGGCTGGAGGAGAAGGCGGGGCCGGGGGCGAAGGGAAACGCGGGCGGGCTGGAGGAGAAGGCGGGGCGGGCGGCAAGGGCAGAGCGGAGGCGGGGCCGGGGGCGAAGGGAAACGCGGGCAGGCTGGAGGAGAAGGCGGGGCGGGCAGCAAGGGAGGAACAGAGGCGGGGTAGAGTGCAGCAGGAAATCCTATTGCAGGATTTTTCCTGCAACGGGAAAGCTAGTATAGATAATAAAAACCCAGTGACCAAAATGGCAGAACGACCAGAATGACCAGAGACCATAATGACCACGCCCCTCACCCCGGCCGGCCAACCCCCAGGGAGTGTTTAGGGGCAATCAGGCAGGCAGGCGAGCAGTTAGTGGTGATCAGGGAGGCTGGCAGAGTGCTTAGGGGCAATCAGGCAGACAGAGACACTTAGGGGCAATCAGGCAGGCAGAGTATTTAGGGGCGATCAGGCAGGCCAAGGCGGTTAGAGGTGATCAGGCAGGCAGAGGCAGTTGGGGGTGATCAGGCAGGCAGAGTGCCTAGGGGCTATAAGACAGGCAGAGGCAGTTTAGGGAGATCAGGAAGGCAGGCAGAGTGCTTAGGGGCAATCAGGCAGGCAGAGGCGGTTAGGGGTGATCAGGCAGGCAGAGGCAGTTAGGGGTGATCAGGCAGGCAGGTGCATGGTTAGGGGCAATCAGGCAGGCAGGCAAGTGTTTAGGGGCAATCAGGCAGACAGGAGAGCAGTTAAGCAGTGATCAGGCAGGCAGAAGCGGTTAGGAGCGATCAGGCAGACAGGCGAGCGATCCCAGATTGTAAGAGGGATATCCGGCTGCCGGTTTAGGCCCAGGACAGACATCCCCTGAGGGTTCCCGCATTTGGAGAGTGTGCAGGCTGGGCTGCGGGACACCCCCCACATGCATGAATTTCATGCTCCGGGCCTCTAGTTTTTCATAAAAACTAAGTAACTGGACACAGACAACAATATGGTGATTACCAGAGGGAAGGAGAGTTAGAAAAGGTAGAAGAAGGTAAAGGGGAGATAAATGGTGATGGAAGAAAATGTCACTTGGGGTAGTAAACAATATACAGATGACATGTTGTAGAATTGTGTACCTGAAACCTATGTAATTTTATTAGCCAATGTCACCCCAATAAATTCAGCTTAAAAAGTTGAGTAATAGATTCCAACACATTTCTTCAATATATTTTTTGTTGATTTAAGAGAATAAGGGAGAGGGAAATACAGAAACATCAATGATGAGAAAGAATCATTGGTAGGCTGCCTCCTGAACACCCCACACTGGGAAAAGTGCCCACAAACCGGGCATGTGCCCTGACCAGGAATCGAACCTATGACCTCCTGGTTCATAGGTCAATGCTCAACCAACTGAGCCACACCAGCCACACTCCAACACATTTCTTAATTTTCAGGCCATTATTCTCAAACAATTCTTCAACATGAATACACCCAAAGGGTAGTATCTACTTCCATCATTTGATTTAAGGATATGGAGATGAGTGGGTGGAAAAAAAGAAAAATCCTTCTTAGGATGTGGAACTACATAGAAGGACTAAAAAAAGAAAATGTACCCTAATTGAAACTTATACTCTCTTTCAATCTGAGAATCACCATTCTGAATACTAAATCAGAGAGTTTGTGATTATGTGAATCAGGGGATCATACAGATCACTGAAAGAAATAAGGAAGACTTCGAAGTCCCAGTTTCACCTGGTGTCAGGCATTTTGTTCCAGTTCTTCAGAAACTACCACAAGTAAACTTCATAACACTTAGAAGACACATTCCCAAAGGAGATAAATTATAAAACTAAGATTTCCATAACCTTTGATTAAATACAACAACTCTACTTTAGAAGATATCCGTCTCTCTCAGAAAACAGTGTCTATACTGTTTCCCTCATGTAAGAGAAATTGGAAATTTTTAGAAGTGGACTCTCCAGTACTCAGCTCTTCATTGATGTTCTCTTGCACAATTCTATCGGGAATAACTGGAGCATGATGAAATAAACTGCCTTCAGGATGTTACATTAAAAATAGATGGACCAGATCAGAGATAAACAAAGCCCTTTCAAGACTCTAGGGCCAGCAGTACTTGAATCTAAAAAAAAGAAAGAAAGACAGCCTTAAAGAATATGTCCATCAGAAAAGGATGTGGTCATGAATGGTGCATAGAGAAAAGACAAAGCACCCAACACCCATGCAAGCAATGTCAAGGGCAATTGTACTGGGCACACCCAAGAGTTGTTCTAGTAAGTAATGGCAATAAAAGATAGTGTACAGGGAAGCAGACTCATTTTGTGTTCTTTGAATCTGGGTTCAAATTCTGGCTCAGCAATTACTACTTGTGATAATTTGAGAAGGTTATGCTGAGACAATTGATGTTTTTCAATTCTAAAATAAGACTAACAATACCTACCTCTTAGGGTTTTATAAAATAATCAAAGAAAGCATATAAACTGTGTATCATGTGCCTAACACAAAGTATACACTCAATAAATATTATGTATGAGTGAAGTAGGCTGAATTTAGAGAGAGCTCCCAAGGTTCCCTCCTCTCATGTACACACTCCATAATCACCTTCCTTGAGTGTGGCAAGGACTAGTGAATATGATGGGTTATACATTCCATGTTTAATCCTAATAAGTTTATCTAAAACAAGATTATTCTTGTTTTTGATAAACTTAAAACAAGTGGGCCAGGCTAAATCCTTGAAAATTAGAAGGATTCTTCTGCTGGCTTCAAAGACTAAGCTAACAGCCATTTTGTGAGAGGAGATAATCATGCGCAAAGATGTGAGGGTGATCTCTAGATGCTGAAGGTAGTCCCAAGCTGAAAATCAGCAAGAAGATGGGGGTGGAGGGGGGTCGGTCTTAGAGCTGCATGGAAATAGATCATATCAATAATGAGTGAGATTGTAGCAGGATCACAAACCTCAGGCGAGACTGCAGTCCTGGTGAGATCAAGAGCATATGTCCTGGGTAAGCCATAATTAAACTTCTGATCTATGGAAATAGTAAGATAATAGCCACTGAGTTTGTGGAATTAGTTATGCTACTATAGAAGATTATACAAGTAGTACCTGTTGTTCTCCTGATATTGTTACTTGCCAGGATGTTATCCAGCATTTAGAAGGGGTTCAGGAATCTGTAGAAGGGCTGCAAGTAAATTAATAAAGAGACTAGACATGAAATATAAATTTGGAATACATGGGGGAGCCAGAGTAGACCTAGCTTCAGTAACCAAGTTCTCTGAATCTCTGGACCCCTAGATTTTTATTAACACAAATTGCCCTAAGGCAAAGCAGATATACATATCAAAGGTTAAGGTTTGGTATACAGTAGGCACTGTCAGATTGGAGGAACTGCCTTTGGCTGTTCCAGTAGCAAGCAATAATATATGCAGATCTTTAGGCTTGGGGAAATGCTTTTGGCTATTCCAGCAGGCAATAACATGTATTCAGCCCTGATGAATATAGAAGACCATCAACCTTTTGAGGACTTCTTGCATTTTATTATGACACTAGAAGCCCGGTGTACGAAATTCGTGCACTGGGGGTGTCCCTCAGCCCAGCCTGCACCCTCTCCAATCTGGGACCCCTCAGGGGACGTCTTACTGCTGGTTTAGGCCCGATCCGACAGAGATGGGTCCTAAACAAGCAGTGGGACATCCCTCTCACAATCCAGGGCTGCTGACTCCTAACCACTCGCCTGCCTGCCTGCCTGATTGCCCCTAACCACTTCTGCCTGCCAGCCTGATCATCCCCTAACTGCTCCCCTGCAAGCCTGATTTAACACCTAACTGCTCCCCTACCGGCCCGATTGCCCCCAACTGCCCTTCCCTGTCAGCCTGGTTGCCCCCAACTCGCCTCCCCTGCCAGCCTGATCTCACCCCCAACTGCCCTCCTCTGCTGGCCTGATGGCCCCCAACTGCCCTCCCCTGCCAGCCTGGTCCCCCCCCAACTGCCCTACCCTGTTGGTCTGGTTGCCCCCAACTGCCCTCCCTTGCTGGCCTGATCTCACCCCCAACTGCCCTTCCCTGCAGGCCTGATGGCCCCTAACTGTGTCTGCCTGCCTGATCACCCCTAACTGCCCGCCCTTGCAGGCCTGATCTTGTCCCCAACTGCCCTCTTCTGCCAGCCAATTTGGTTCTGATTGGTCAGTTTCTGTGCCAGTCAATGTCAAAAGCTCCGCCTCCTAGGCAGCCATTTGCTCCTCACAGTTGATCCAGATTTGGTTCTGATTGGTTGGTTTCTATGCCAGTCAGTATCAAAAGCTCCGCCTGCTAGGCAGCCACTGGCTCCTTGTAATTCACCCAGATTTGGTTCTGATTGGTCGGTTTCTATGCCAGTCAGCATCTCCAGGCCTGTCTCTGGGCCTGATCATAGAGGTGGGGCTGACCAGCAGCCATCCCAGGCTGCTGGCCAGCAGCTGAACTGCTGACTTCTGGGAGAGAGAGAGAGAGGCTTGGCTACTGGTGAGGTCCGGAGAGAGAAGCAGGGTCTAATCACCCTGCTTCTCTTTCCCAGAACTCCAGCAGCTTCTGCCACTGCTGATCAGCCCCGCCTCTCTCTCTCTCCGAGAGGTCAGAAGTTCAGCCCACTCACCTGCTGCACGTGCAGCCTGGTGAATGGCCGAGCCTCCTGATCATTGCAGATGTGACAGACCCAGGATTTTTATATATTAGGATGCTGGAATTAGCCTCCAGCAGTTACTATCACTGTAAATTAAAATCATGTCACTATACTCCTCTTTCTGAGTATAGGCTCACCTCAACTTTCTGATAACTGGCATCTCATACAGTTTGTTTAACAACCAGAAAGTTTGGTTAAGATAATTATAGAATATATTTGGCATTTACATTTCATATTAATTTACTGGTAACACCTGGAAAGTCTCAGCTACTTAGAGTAAGTAATAATTAAATAAACAATCACTCCATTTTTCTTTTTTTTAAGTATATTTTCATTGCTTTCAGAGAGGAAAAGAGAGGTAGAGAGAGATAGAAACATCAATGATGAGAGAGAATCATTGGTCAGCTGCCTCCTACACCCCAGCTACTAGGGGTCGAGCCTGCAAACCGGGCATGTGCCATGACCGGAAATCAAACTGTGACCTCCTGGTTCATAGATTGATGCTCAACCACTGAGCAACACCAGCCGAGCTTCATTTTTCTTATTTTCTCCATTTCACCAGTGGATCTTATTCATATACAGGGTGTCCCCCCAAAATAAATTGTATGCACACTTTAACATCTGATAGCTCAATTTTGAAAATTAAGTGTATTTTGATAAACACTGCCTTTATAATTATTCAAAGTGTGTGTATACATTTTTGGGGACATCCTATATTAGTTAGAGAGCCACCAAGGAAGATTAGTTTTGGTCTTTGTATTAGACAGTTATGCAGATGGTTTAATAATATTGAGACATGGGATTCCTACCTGACTAACTCCCTTCTCACTAGTATGCAAACCACATAATGGGCCACATTTTATATTTCAGATTCATGTATCCTCAATAATAGCATGGTTGAAGCCACAGCATACAAGAAAAGGTGTCATATTTTATTTTCAAAAACTAAGGCTAGGCAGCAACAACTATATCAGCAACTGATGATTGGAAAAGATTAGAAGACTTAGTGATCCTGGCCATATTTCCGCTAGAAATGACAACCAGAGCCATCTTTATCTTGTTTATGATTTCTAAAGGCAATCTTCTAAATGTTTCACCATTATGACATGAACTATTGGCTAAAGTTGATATTGTTTATGATCTTAAGTAAGCTTTTTTTCCTGTTTTCTTAGAGGTATTCTTAGGAAATAACATTTTTAGACTTGACTGGGATGATCATAAGACTTTTTTCCCTTGACAGTTTGAAATGATGAATTATATTAAAGATTTCTTAAGCTTGAATCATCTATACTTTCCTGGAATAAACTCTATTTGGTCATGATAGATGATGGTTTTTAATGTGAAGTTAAATTTGATATGCTTATATATTTATTTATAATTTGACATGCTCATGTTTTATTTATAATTTAATGTTTACTTATAATTTATATCACTAAATTATATTGACCTAAAGTTTATTTTGTATTTTTGTCAAGTTTTGGTATCAAGGTTTTCTAGTTTTAAAAATCAATTTGAATAGTTTTCTCCTTTTTACTATGCTATGTAATGTATTATGTGGTATAAGTATTATATGTCTTTTGAAGTTTTAAATAATTGGCCAACAAGCCATCTTGCTTCAGAGATATGCTAGAAATAATTATTTTATACAATTATACATTTTCTATGTTGTTCTAATTATATTTTTAACATTATTCCTGATTCTAATTTTGCAACTTATACTTTCTCAGAAAATAATCCATTTCATTAAGGTTTTCCAACTTAAACTTTTATTCTTTTTATTGTCTTTCTTAATTTTAATCTTGTTGGCTTTCTTTTGAACTAGAATTATTAAGTAACTCACATTAGTTATGCTATCAAGTCAGAGTTGAAATATGCAAACTGTTGCATCTATGATAAAGCTACTAATGTTGGTATGAACTCAATTACCAGAAGTATCTTAATAACATTTCTATTCCAAGATTTCTGCAAAAGACTCCAGGTAATGGCAAGAAGATACCTTAAACTATTAAATGACAATGAGTGATAATAACTCAATGTGTAAAGAGAATTATGCTTAAGTTTTTTGTAAAATGTAGAATATAAAAAATTATGCAAATTATACTGGGAATATGGGAGAGAGTTCAAGGACCATATTCTGTTAAATGACAAAGGAATCCCATTCCATGAGAATAAAATTAAATAGATGTAAACACAAACTTGACTCTAAAAATGGTTCCCATTTTATATGCATCCTTTTCAGAACATAGATCTAGAGCATAAAGTAGGATCACCATCGATCAAATATTTATAAAGCCAATTAAGAGATAATGTTTTAGAGTAATATTATATTCAGGTATAATGCAAAGAGTAAAATGAAAAATAGTCTTGCTAATCTGATTAAAGTTTAAGATAAATAGATTGGCAACTCAGATTCAGAAAATAATTTGTTTTTCCCAGGAGATCTGCTCATAAGAACACAAAGCAACGTCTCTACTATGTCTGGCAATATTATTTATGGAATATCATCTCAATATATTAAGTTAATCATTTGTAATTTGATTTAAAATGAGCTTCTTGATTCCTATCCAACTCTCTTCCACATCAGAGAGGTAGAGACATGGTCTTTTGGGGATTCAATTTGGTTTCATGGAACCAAAGTATAATGAAAGCTCATATAGCTACTAAAGCTATTTTCTGATTTTAGCATCATCCTGGAAAACTTCGGGGGAAAAAACCAAAACCACTGGGAAAACTAAAAAGTGCAGAGATACCTCAGCAAAGGCTTAGACTGCATTATTTTGTTTTAAATACTCACCTGAGGATATTTTTTATTGATTTTTCTGAGAGAGAGAGAGAGAGAGAGAGAGAGAGAGAGAGAGAGAGAGAGAGAGAGAGAGAGAGAGACATCAATGTGAAAGATAAATATTGATGGGTTGCCTCCTGTACCTGCTCTCACCAAGGATCAAACCTTCAACCTGGGTATGTGCTCTGTTTTGGGTGTACAGAATGATGCTCCAACCAACTGAGCCATTTGTCCAGGGCTAGACTTCATATTTTTAAATGAAAAGATACTCAACAATTTCTGGATGGTTGATACAGTAAACTAGAAATTGTGGTAGTTAATGTTAAAGGGTAATACGCATAGATATTAAAGTACTTGGAGTGATGGAAGAATTTGAAATGAAAAAGAAAAAATGTTTTATGTATCTAAAGCTTAGGTGAATATTGGGGAATAACCAGGAGTTTGGTCAATGACAGTTATGAGTAGAAATAAAGGGTGGCATATACTTCAAAAAGAAATGAGAATTGTTATACCAAGACAGAGGGTGATAGAGTGTGTAAGTGACAGTGATGTGAAGGATGATAGAGAAATGACTGGATACAGAGAGTTCAGGTGGAAGTCTATTGTAATAGTCCATGAAAAAATAAAGCACCTTTGGTTCAATTCAATAAACATTTATTAAGCACTGACTGTATACCAAGTACTCGTCTAGGTGCTTAGGCTAAATATTGTGAACAATAGACTAACATCTTTGTCCTCTGTGACTCACATTTTAGTAATTGAAGGCAAAAGCAATAGGAAAAGAAAAGGACTGTGACAGCAGGAGGTATTGCAAAGACTGAGTTGGCAGAACCTTCTTGATATTGATGGTCAAGGAAAGGAAGAATTTCCCCCCAAAAAATTCTACAGCTTTAAACCTAAGTAACAAGTAATGTAAAAAGGCCATTGGTAGAAAAAGAGCAACTTATTGTTGTGACAAGAAAATTCTCATATGTCCTAAATTGATGGTAGTAGGCAGGAGGGTGGAAGGAAGAGACAGGAGAGGTTAACCAGCTAACAGGGAAAAGCCAACAAAAGACTGCTTGCATTCCTGAATGTATATTAGAAATTTGAATTAACTTCCAGATGGCCATTTCCATGATTGTCTGAAAGAGAATAGCCAGGTACAATCGCCCACCAGAAGCTTCTGCTTCTTACTTATACAATAGCTTTCCGAGTGTTGCCCACCACCAATCCAAAGGAGGAAACAACTCTTCCTTACAGACAATGTATCTGTTCCAGAACTAGCTCTGCTTTACCTTTTCCCACCCCCTCTATTCATAGACAGCGTGAATTCTTTCTTCTTCAAACTATTTGCATTAAAGAGCCCATCAATTCCAGTACTAAGACATGTATGTCTTGTCCACCTAGTCCTGCTGCTGCTGCTTCAGACTGTATGCCCCAGGACCTGGTCTTTTTTTGAGGGGATATGGGTGGGAGAGGCTAGCATATGACTTAGTAAACCCTTGATTTCAGAAAAGCTTTAAGCCTTGCAAGTATTTTGTTTAACTCTTGAGTTCTTCCCAGCACCAAGCAATAGGAATACAAAGATGAACAGGAAGGAGCAGCGTTCTGGAAAAGTGACTTGTGTGATGATGGGGGCAATTCTGGATATGTTGAAACTTTGATTCAGGTAGATTATCCTTGTGAAATATGCAAGAAAACAATTGAAAAGGGGTTGTTGTTGTTTTTAAATTCAAGAGAGAAGTAAACCTAAGAGAATTCTATTTAGGAGGTTATTTTTCCAGCTATTATCATATATGAAATTACCAAGCAAAAGAGAATAGAATAAGAGAAAACACCCAAAGACAAAAACTAGAACACTGCTATTTATAAGAATACAATTGTAAAAGTAAACCAAGAAGATTAAGTTAGAATGGTGTAGAGGTGGATATAAAATAATAGAAAAAGAAAAATGCTGGAATAGCACCAGAGTGATATTGATCTATGTAAGACATTTCCCAAATGGATGGAGTCAATACCAAAAGGAGCAGAGTTAGAATAGAAAGAGAAAAGACCGGAAAGAGAAATGTTTCAGAAGAAAAGTGGGAGCTTATAGGAGGAAAAGCTAGAATATAGGGGATTATTAGCAAAAGATCAGAAATGGAGAAAGTTTATGTACACTAACCTTTTAGAAAAACTTGATGGTAGGAGGAGTAGTCAGCAGGTGCAGGTAATTTATTTTTTTGTTCTTTTTTTGTGGGAGAATTAATTAAAAGAGACTTGAGTGTGCTTATGAGATGAAGGGGAACAGAATGTACTACCCAAAAAATATGCCTCTTTGGCAAAGGATTATTTTGAGCTGATTATTTTGAGAAATCACAGACACAAAGGAAGCTCTGAAAAGTGTAGAAATTCTCCTTTTATAAGAGAAATTCACATTTTAAGGGGGACTGTACCAGGAAGAGAACTATTACCAGAGAACACTATTTTACCAGAGTCTTATCTGCATGGCAGAGCAAAGTCTGTTTACCAAACATTTCCTCTTCTCACCTTCCCATGAACTGCCTTCCTGCTTTTGAAACCCCAGACTCCTACCCTTTTCCTTAGCTGTGTCCTACATAACAATCAATTACCTGGCTGCCTTTTGAATCTCATTCCTTCTTGTGGCTCCTGTACTTATGTACGTAATAACTTATGTACCTTTTCTCTTGTGTCAATCTGTTATTTATTACAGGGTTGTCTCAGCCAAGAATCTAGAAGGGTAGAGGTAAAATGAATTTTCCTTTCCTACAGAGTTAAAGAGAAAAAGTTAGTAGTCAAACTGAAAATCCAAAAGCAGGTGGTGATAGAACAGTTCCTAGAAGAGACATGATCATCTGGAGTCGACCAGAGCCAAAGAAATGAACATTAAGCCAATAAGGCATTTCTCTCTCAGGCAAGCAGGGGATGCTATATGAGTATACTTCGAGTTGCAGAGAAGAAATCAGAGGGAGTTTATTTATGTATGAGAGCTTAGGTTTTACTCAGGAAAATAGGAGGGAAGGTCATATGCCATGTCTTCAGATGATAAGGGTGATGATAAAGGTGATGAAGATTGTAGAAATTACTTAAATCATCACTTTTGTCTTCCAACACCTTAGTGAAATTCAGAAGGAAAAGAGGAGAGAGTATAGGAAAGAAAGGGTCAAGTGCTTATAGGAGATATTAAAGGAAGATCTGAACTTTAGAGAGAAAAACACACCTGCCTTTCAATTCATTGGAGGGTGAATTTGGAAGGTATAATGTCAAAAGAAAAAAAAAATATGTTTCCTGGAAAAAATTTGTATGAAAAGGCAGTGGCTCAAAAAAAAAAAAAAAATCTCTGATCTATGTTACACTTTCAACCATATTAGCTGAATTATATGTTCTGGAATTTACTTGTTTGGTAATTATCATATACTAGTATCATCATCACATATATTTTGATATTGATAAATTTCAGTAAGTGTCATATAAAATGTTTAGGTTTCAAATGTTACTCTGCTTTTATAAATCCAATATTTCTATCTAGTGGGCATGCAAATGTAATAAATTTCAATTATATTGGTTTATGTGAATGGGTATGTGAAAGTGAAGTTGGGTATTCATACTCATTTATTACCACAATCATTGCTACTAGTGGTAATTGAAAAGATTTATTTGCATTTCACCAGGTAAAACGAGGAAGCATATTTTATATGGATCACAATTCTTGAAAGGAGTATCTTAGTTTGTATCTACTGCTTTGCTTTTCAAAGAGTGGCATAACCATGAGGGAAATTCACTGTACACTTGATTGTCTCAGTTGAAATGCACAATTTTTTTTAAAGTGTTTAATACTTTCCAGAGGCAAACAGGTTTTAAATTAATGATGAGGTAAAAGGCCTGAAAAAATAAAATATGAATATACTGAAGTCACTAAAATTAAAAATGGATGAAACAACCCTATTTCAGAGTGATTCCAAAAATTGTTGTCTTAAAAAATATATCATTCATTTTGAGTGTGTTCCTTATTAGGATACTATTTTTCATTTCTCTTCACAAATCAAGTTTTTGGCTCTGTATTTAAATGCTAACTTATGATCTCAAAATACAATGGTTATTTCACCATATTGTAGCATCTATAGCACTTTCTTCATGTTTTGTACCATGATTATTAATAAGCATTAATAAAGGCAAAATGCAATAAGTGTTCATGGCATGCCATCTCAGTGAAGAATGACTAATGTAAATCAAACAAAATATAGTACAGATGGGAAAATGACAATTTTAATAATGATGCTCAAAGAAATAGAATAAAAACTCTTTAAGAAAATGAATTCTTCTTTAGTAGCTGTCTTGTTTTTTCATGCTTTATGTTTCCCATCCAAAGTTGCTTTACATTAAAATAACTTGCCATTTTCAAAACGAGATAAAGTGGGTCTCAAATTTGGTTCTCAAATATTGCTTTAAATGCTACTGTCTTTCAGTTCAAACAATGCTACAAGTATGTACACCAGGCTATACATATCCTATGTGGCCACACCAGACTGCCAAGATCACTACATAGATTCTGAAGCCATAGTGGTTCTTGAACTGTGAATGCATCAGAATCACTGTTAAAATACATACTCCTGGCCTCTCTCTAAGAACTATTGAGCCAGAATTTCTTAGGAGCGGTAGCCAGCAATTCAAAAATTTAGTAATTTTCCTAGGAGACTCAGTCACACAAGATTGGGAACCACTACCTACTGTTGTGTCATAGTGTTATCGGTGGAGTGCCATCTGCAACCTATCTGTTGCCAGAGGAAGTGGAGTTCTTGCAACATTGCAAGGAAAGGAATTTCCTATGACTCACGTGGGAGGATGAGTGATCTTTATTTCCATGGAATTAAACCCCTGGGCTTCCAATGTCATATTTCCCTCCAACTTGCCATCTTATCTCCATCAGGGTTAGAATTAAGGCCCCTGCCCAAAGTCTTCACTCCATATTAAAGCACAGTTCAGTCTAGCATCCTGTGTGTGGAGTCCCCGTGGCCATGGGCCATGTGGCTTCTAAGGCCACATGGCTATTGAGAGAGAACAGGAAAATGTGGCTCACGAAGCAGAACAAGAGAGAGGGAACACTTTGTCTTGGGGATTTTACCCTTTCAAGATTTCGAACACTTGCAGTGGCTCCACCCTCCTAGACAATCTGTTGTTCCCCAGGCTAGACTGACGGGCAAACACATTTCCTATGTCATCCCACTTCACTGACTTCACTGCATATGTGCCTACCTCCCCTTTGTTTGATCCCTTCCCCCAGTGATCTCCTGGGCAGTATTAAGTTGTAGCTTCTTAGTAAAGCTGTTCAGATGGCTATGATTATAATGTCTTCTCCCCTTTGCTCTCTTTTTATTAATAACTAGAGGCCCGGTGCACAAAAATCCATGCACTCGGGGGGGGGGAGGGCGTCCCTCAGTCCAGCCTGCACCCTTTCACAATCCGGGACCCCTTGGGTAGGGTCCCTAGGCCTGGCCTGAGATCAGGGCCTATCAGGGCTTTCCTTCCCCAGGCTGCAGGCAGCTGGCGGCACCCCCCCACCCCCACCACTGGTGGCCTTCCTCTGCAGGTGACAGGCTGGGGTGCAATGGCTTGGCTGGCCTGGGCCTCCCTCTTTCTTTGCTGGGGGGCAGGACCAGCCCTGCGAGGGGCCATCTGCCTATCTGATCTCCCCTAACCACTTGCCTGCCTACCTGATCTTCCCTAACCACTTGCCTGCCTACCTGATCACCCCTAACTGCTGGTCTGCCTACCTGATCACCCCTAACTGCTGGTCTGCCTACCTGATCATCCCTAACCCCTCTGCCTGCCTGCCTGATTGCCCCTTACCGCTTGCTTGGGGGCAGGGCCAGTACTGACTTCTGGTTGGTCAGCTTCTGGTTGTTACTGGTCATTATGACACAGGTTTTAAATTAATGATGAGGTAAAAGGCCAGGGTTTTTATACATTAGGATATTAATAACTAGCTAATTACAACAATAACAATAGTTTGAAAATTTTCATGGTTGGGGAGGCAGTGACAGATAAGTAAAAATAGATTGAAAACTGGAGTGTTATTTCTTTGCTTGAAATATATACCATTATAGACTTAGCCACCTGCATTTAGGTAAAAAATGATGTTATCCTACCTGTGGTAGGCATAATTCTAAGATGACCCATAATATGTACATTTCCTGCACAGTCCCTGAAACTGTGAATATGATGAATTTTTTTTATCATTATTAGGTTGTATTATGTAGGATAGATGATTTTAAGAAAGAGAGCTTATCCTGGGTGAGTCATACCTGATCAGGTGAGACCTTAAATGGAACTGGGCTCTTTCTGAAGCCTGAGATTCAACACTTAAGAGAGACTTCACAAGATTTCCCACTGCTGGGTTTGCAGGAAAAAGGGGCCATGTGGCAAGTTATGCTCACAGTCACTAGGAGTGGAAAGGACGCCGTAATGATAAAGAAACAGGGACTGCAGTCTTACAACCACAAGGAACTGAATTTAGTCAGCAACCTCAATGAACCAATTTTGTTCCAGAGCCCTCAAATGAAAATACAGCTGGCCAACACTTTGCTTTAAGCTCTGAAAAACCCTGAGCAGAAAATTCAGTTATTATATGTCTGAAATTCTGGCCTACAAAACTGTGGGCTAACAAATAGGTTTTATTTTAAGCTGCTAAATTATAGTGATTTGTTTCACAGCAATAGAAAACTAACCCATACCTATGTTGCACCAAAGTGACTCTGGCTTAGGGTTGATAGGTGCTCTTTAAGTACAGCCACTCTGATCCAAACTTGGCTTCTCTGAAACATGCATATGAATGAGATTGGTGTTATGAGTCATCAGATTTTAAATAGCCAAGTGAGTTTTATAGAATCACTATGGTCAGTTGTGTTTAGTTTTTTTAAAAAAAATCATTAAGAAATGATTGATAGGAAAATAAAATTCCAAATAGTTCAAAACTCCTTTATCAGGAGTGATTTTTAAAAACTCTGTTAAGTTTATGTTATGGTCAACATTGTAAGGTCGATTAATATTTTAATCTCTATAACCAAGGAGGCATAAGAATGTGATGGGAGTCCATGGCCCAAGATTGTACCCTAAATCTGCTAGCCTAAGACCTTATTCTCAGAACAACTCTCTTCTTCACCAGAGAATCTCATGAGTCTATTCAGCCTAAATAAATCCTTTTTTTCCCCTCTTAATGTGTTCATGAGTTACATCTACTTGCCATTATTTCTCGTAGTCACACAAGCATTTCATTGAATATTTCTATAAATAGTTCCCACATGCCCATGCTTCCTTTAATGACACTGGGATTCTAATAAAGTGATTAGAGCTTCTTATCCCTGCTGTGGCCTCTGCTAAACGATGTGAAAATACCCCTCCTGCTGGGGTTACCCCGCCAGCAAAATTCAAATGACCCACCAACAAGTACATCTGTTGTCATTTGACTTTCTTTGCCCTTGTTACTTTTTCCTACTATGCTATAAGATCTTTAATTTTTCCCTTGAGGCACTGAATTCCTTTTTAATTATTTATTTGTAGAGACTCTCTTCTACAGATAAAACTGGGTTGATTGGTCTTCTAGTCTTCCTCTAACTATTGGAGTTTTTAACGTGTCACTCGCTCTCTGAAACCTCACCGCTTTCTAATTCACATGTGCTCAAGCCTGACAAGGTCGTCTGATTTGCTTTACGTATTCTTTAGTTGTTCAGTTATGGGTCCCAAATGTCCAGATGAACACATGTATAGTTGTGATCTTGCTGAGGAAAAATGTGGCAGTGAATCTCTGAAACACAGATTCAGTAAGATTTTGACGAGCAGTTTTGCTAAGTTTAGGAGGTAATTTAGAATGGCAGAATATTTAAACACAAACTGTTCACCGTTTTCTCAATCTTCAAAAAAGGTTAAAAATAAAAGTGGGTTTGGTGGAAGAATTTCTCTTTTTAGACTTTCTGATTTCATATAGGTGAGGGGAATCTTGGTTCTTCATCAGTTTTGCCTTTAGCCTTATCATCTGGTAGCAGCACCTGGTCTTCATCTGGGTGGCCAGGCTTTTCCCACTCTATCAATGGATCAGCCAATACTGAGAACTGTTGACTTCAGAATACAGGGGAGACCCAGTCCTGGCTAACAGAGGCCACATCTCAATGACCACAATGGGGAACACGTTGCTATTGTGGACTAGTAATAATCTGGAGACTTTCATAAAACTGTGGGGAAGATAAGCTGTCCTTTTCCTCTGGGGTTTCCACAGGGTTTGAGAAACTTCTGAAGCTGTTAATTGACCAAACCTGCTCTTACATAGGAGCACTTATGTGAGAATGACAATAATCTAGGAGAAAGCAAAACTGAGGAGAGAGTGACTATTTCATTATTCCATCCTTTGAGACTCTACACTTAGCCATGCCTGAAGGTATACTACCCCAGCCTTTCCTTTTTTTTTTTTTTTTACATTACAGGTTTTTTTTTATCTTTATTGTTGAAAGTATTACATATGTCCCCACTTTCCCTCCATTGACCTCTTCTAGCCAGCACCTGCCCCCGACCCCAATCCTTTACCATCCTATTGTCTGTGTCCATGGGTTATGCATATATGCATACAAGTTTTTTGGTTGAACTCTGACCACTCACCCACCCTCCCCTGCCTTCCCTCTAAGCTTTGACAATCTATTCCTTACTTCTAGGATCTATTTTGTTCTTCAGTTTATTTTGTTCATTAGATTCCACATAAGAGTAAGATCACATGATACTTGTCTTTCTCTGACTGGCTTATTTCACTTAGCATAATACCCTCCAGGTCCCTCCATGCCTTCTTAAAGTCAGAGCCTTTTCAATTACTGGAGCCAATCAATTCCCTTTAATAGCTAGCTTCTTTGGGCTGGGTTTTCAGACATGCAACTGAGAAAATTCTGCCTTATAGGAAAGGTCTCTCTCACAAAAGTTAAATCAGTTCAAGACTCTACCCTTCTAATTTAGTAAAAGTGACATTATAAAGCTAATTTATTGACATAATAATTTTTGAATGGAATATAATCAAACTTCCAAAATACACCTTTGGTGATCATTTTAAAGTCATAACCATTCACATAGCTTGAATTTTCCAGTATTTAGAAGTACTTCCATGATATAATCTCATTAATTCTTACAATGTCCTTTTGAACTAGCCAGGAGACAGGTATGCTTATCTAGTAATATAATAGTCCTGTTCTCTCTTACACTTCATGACACATTTCAGTGAAGGTTGAATAACAAAACACGAGGTCACTTGTGTAAGCACCTAGAGAAAACAATAATTACTTCCTTAATAGTGTAGGTAGGCTATCACTGTGGAAATCAGAATAAAAATTACTGTACAATTTCTTCACCTGTGAGGAACTGTGTGGTCAATAGAACTTTTAATAATGTAGTTAGTTCGTTATAAAATGTACATGATACGTATTATATGCATTATATAGACATTTAACAACACATTTTTATGGAAGTCCTTCTACTTGTACTTCATTATATGTATATTATATCTCAGATAATGATATAATTCATAATTATAGGAATACATTTATTAGTTACTATATGTAAATCCTTATAAAATGTATATTTAAAGAATATGAAAATATAAAGTTGAAACATGCTAAAAGTAAATTTATGTGTTCCCCATTATATTTCTCCTCACTATATAAAATGTTTCCCCTTCTCTCAATAAAATAGCAACTATTTAAATTCCTTAATAAAGCCAGATTGGGGTAGAAGATATTCTTACATTTCAAATATTTTTCTTATTAAAATACAAATTACATTTAAAATTTTATAAATATATATATATATATATGTTATTGATTTTTACAGAGAGGAAGGGAGAAGGATAGAGAGTTAGAAACATCGATGAGAGAGAAACATCAATCAGCTGCCTCCTGCACACCTTCTACTGAGGATGTGCCCGGAACCAAGGTACATGCCCTTGACCAGAATCAAACCTGGGACCTTTCAGTCCACAGGCCAATGCTCTATCCACTGAGCCAAACTGGTTAGGGCACATTTTAATTTTTAATAAAAATTTTCTAAAATATGATTATTTAATTTTCTCTTTATGAACTGTTGGCCTCTTTGTGAGCATCCTTCTGGGTACAAAACTTCAAATATTTCTGGATATATTAAAATACAGAGCTGTGTAAACCCAAATGCTATGCCTTATGAATTCATATGTCTGCTTTTGATAGTTTCTTATATTTTTGAACTCTTTGGAATTTGTGTGCCTTTCAATAAGATTCTTTTTACTGAGTGTCTTTCTATTCCTAGTTAGATGTTTTAGGAACAATTATAGGAGGCAAAAAATCAACTACATGGCCCAGTAATTCTACTCTCAATAAAATAAGCCATAAGACAATTTCAAAAATGTTCAGTGAAGCACTATTCATAGTAACCAAAAACTGGAGGTAACCCTAATGTCTATCAACAATAGAATTAATCAATGTATTTTAATATATCCAATGTATTTTAATATATCCTTACAATAGAATATTACATAGAGAATGAACTAACTACACAAAATAATATGGGTGAAATTCCCAAACAAGAAGTTGAGTCAGTTAAGCTGAGTGCCTGAAAGCTTGGTGTATGGGGGTTTGTAGTGACTTGAACTAGATGTGGGGTGCTGGGTGTCAGTAATATTCTATTATTTGATCTTAGTTCTGGCTACGCAACTATGGATGCTTTATGAAATGTCATTGGGCTGTGCTATGATGGACACCATACTTGAAGGATATCCACTACAGTTAGGGATCTGAAAGCATGTTCACCACTATAACACCTTATATCCTAAAGTTACCGTTTTTGGATAAAAATGAGACAATACTCATTTTGAGGATATTAGAGTCTGGGGATTTTTTAATATGGTAAATCTTTGTCTGGGAAATGCTATTCAGACCAAACAAAAGCCACTGTGTGTCTGACTAGCAGGTCCAGTTTATAACATCTGTTCTATCTATATACGTCTCTCTGATGATGTCAAGCGTTACTTAGGACCAGTGGTACCTTGAGTTTTAGACCGCTTGTCTTTTTAACTCTATATACATAGAAAGAACATCATAATTAACAGTCACACTTGTCTACCCACAGTAATATCAAGCTTCGGATGTCAAATATTAAATTCAGCACTTTTTACCATTAAACCTCCCCTCTCTTATAGTCTCTTTCTCAAAGAATGGCAAGGTCAAAAACCTGTGAGTCATTTTGTATTCTTCACTATCCTTTAGCAAATCTAACCATATGTTAAACCTGACCAGTATTATAAAAATCTCTCAGATGAGCCCCCCAAATCTTCCAAATGAATCCCCTTGTCTCCATCTCTATAAATACAGCCTTGATTTATACGTTTTTCTAATAGCAGCCTTTATATACTAAGCATTAAATCTATTTCAAGTAAATATGTTATCTCATTTAATCTTTATCATCAGTGTGAAATAGTGTCTTATTTTAACTTCTAAAATAGTGCATGAGAAAGGTCTTGGGTAAAAAGCAGAAGTAAGGGAATGAGAAAGAAAAGCCATTATAAGGAACATTATCATGGTTACTACTATAAGCAACAGGACCTGGCATACCTGAGAAACAAACAGAATGCCTCCAATAAATGGCCATCCAATAGGTAAGAGTTTAGGGTAAACTTCAGCTGCTGTCTCCCTTGGTAAGAACTGGCCTTGCGCCATGTTTGTATTGATTGAGAGGCTCCCACAGCCCAGGGTCAGAAAGAGAAAAGATAAACAGCATACACTTAAGATATACAACACACACTATTACCATAGCAGGTGAGTCTGAGCTCACCTGGAACTGCGAAGCACAGCTGCATCTAAATCCAAGATAAGCAGGGGAAGTGACAGAGCACCAACGGCATCTGTTTCTGATAAAGAAAGTAAATCTTTGCGATTAAAGTAACCGAGCAACATAGCCACTCTAGGATTTATACCCAGGTCTGACTCCAAAGCTTGTACTGTGGGCAAGAAGGTTCAGCTAACTTCAAAGATAGAGGGTGCAGTCCCAAGTCTGCCCTCAACTTTGACACCAATTGCAAGTTTAGGCGAGAGAGGCTCCCAAAGCTGCCCGTAGTTTCAATAATTCACTAAGGGATTCACAACACTCACTGAAATCTACTGTATCCGTGGCGACAATTTATTACAGGGAAAGTACAGAAATAGAAAAGGGCAGCGTCTGGGAGAGCCCCAAATGTGAGCTTCCTTGGTCTGCTCCCCACGGACTCAGGATGCATTACTTTCCCAGCGTCAACATGTGACAATACTCATGGAATATTGCCACCCAGGGAAGCTCATCCAAGTATCAGAATTCAGAGATTTTATTGGCGTTGCATTACATAGGATTAACTGGTTTCCCATGTGATTAATCTCAGCCTCCAGGTGGACTGACACCCATGGCCGCACCACATGCTTGCTGGATTATGAGATGTGACTGGCCCCACCCTACGATTTGGTAAAGTCATCCCCCACCCTGACCAAATATACTCCTATCATGTTTGGCATAGAAGCCTCCCAGAAGCTGAGGGCAAAGGCCAGACCCCTCTATGAGCAATGCCAAATTCTTAACTATACATTAGGAAATATGATTAATTATGTCCATTATAAAATGTAGGTTTGCGTGTGTCTTTCCCTTCCTTAAACATCTTCTGTGGCTCTCATCAACTTCAGAGTAACATCTATACGAGGCATCTCAGTCTCTGACCCCTATATACCTTTTCTACCTCATGCCTTGCACTCTTACTTCTGTGTATCCTATAGCCTTTCCAAACCACTGGCACTTCCCCTAATGACCCTGTCCTGTTCTCAGCAGTCTGACTAGTAAAAATGGGTGGCAGCACATAGACACTTTGCAAATATATAGTGACTTTTCTTCTTTTTCCTATGAGCAGTTCCAACAGAATAAGACAAAATCCTGGGACCAATAGGTGTACGTGGAGAAGGTGCCTTTTGATGAAATGTCTTTTGAGGAGAGAAGGTATCACAGAATAGAAGAGAAGGAGGGATGTACTCTAGTTTGGTAGGTGAGTAGCAGAAGTAGGATTGAAGCTCCCAACTTCTTTTCCACCATTTGAAGCACATACAGAATACTTAGACCTTCATCAAACTCCCACATATGGCCCTTTCTTTGCTTCAGGACTTCTGCAGAGGCAATGACTTCTCCCCAGAAAGCAAATGCCAACGCACATGTGCACACACATCTGTGTTTCAATACTCAGCTGAGAATGCCTTCCCTTTCCTCTCTCTTCTCCAGATGGATCATTCCTCTTTCTTTTTATTGCAAAATCCCCCCAAAATACTTATCAAGGTGTATTATTACTGTTTGTTTGTGTTCATCCTGTGACTATGAACTCGATAACAGAAACCATACTTTTTATCTTTGCATTCTTATCATCTAGCACAGGGCTCAATAAAATTAGGATACATATTTATAGATGACATAGGCAAATAAAGAAGGAAGAACAAAAGAGAGAGAAAGTCAGGAAAGAAGAGAGGGAAGAAAGGGGGGGGGGAGGAAGGGAGTGTTGGATTCATTTGGTTTTCAGAAATGCAGAGAAGGAAATAAAGCAGAGTTTAATAGAATACTATTTTTTGAAACCCCCCAATTCCCAGGCCCCAAGCAGCAGCCCTGATTCTGATGGCAGAGTTTAGTTAGCTCAAGGATAACACAAGGCAGCAGTTGAATGACATTAAACTGCTCATGAGTTCATGCCCAAACCAATTCCCTCTGCAGGGAGATAACATTTCTGTAGTCTTCTGTGGTACTTTTAGAATCTCTCCAGGCTATGGTGGCAACAGATTTAGTAGACAAGAGGGAACTAGCAGCACATCACATGAACTGAACTGGAAAATGTCCTGGCCAATTAACGGCAAATGTCTGTGGCAATTAACAAACAGCCTGGGAACAAAGACTATCTATGTTGTTATGCTCAGTCCTGAAATGTTTATTGTCTCTGTGTCTTTAGTTTTATAGTTTCAACATTTGAAAGATGAATATCCCACTCTTTCACTGGTTTGTAAGCTCCCTCGAGGACTCAAACCCATTTAATATATCTTTTTATTCTCACAATACCTAGCACAGTACTTGACTCAAAGTAGAAATGCCATAAGTATTTTTGAAATAAATTTTAAAAAATTCTCTCCCAAACCTGAAGCTTTAGTTTAATCTCCTACCAGGTGTCCTCAGCATGGTTGGGTCTATAAATTAAATAGTGTGGCTTACACATTTCTTCATACTTTTTAGTTGCCTTTATAAAAATTAAAACAGAAAAGTTAGTTTTGATTCAGGAAGGACTTTTAGAGGTCATATAGTTCAGCTCTCCCTTTTCAGATGAGAAGGCTGTTAATTTGGCTTGACTAACATAACGAAGCTGGGAATATGGCGAGACTGATATCAGCAGCCAGTCTCCAGACTCTCTCTCAGTCTAGCGCTCTTTCTTTTACAGCAAGTCTTTTCTCATTACATCTTCTAGCAATTAAAACAACAAGGTAGCTTTATAAAGTTGCTTAAGAAAACAGAAAGCATTCTAGTACATTATGGCAGTTTTCTCACTAACACACATTAACCATCCTTGAATGGTTAGTTTACATTCAAGAGCCACTTTTGTTGGTTTGTCATCAACCCTTCCATCCTATCTCCTTAAAAGACTAGAGACCAGCAGTCAAGTTCATGTTTTATTCCTGATTCCTTCAGATCCACTTCTGATTACTTCTGTCATATAACTTTATCCTAATTTCCTCTTAGTTAACCTAAGAAAAAAGGTGGAGCTTCTCTTTTGTAAACCCAGCCTGCCATCCTGGCACTTGATCTAATTCTCATCAATATCTGTAACCTACCCTTTCTCCTGAAGCTTAGATGTCTCTCTAGCTACTGGTACCACAAACAGGCTCAAGTGTCTTCCTTCTTAAAATCTCCTCATCCTATGTACTTGAATAACTACCTCCAAATGCTATCCTCTTCTTCTCATTCAAACAGTTTGAAAAAAAAATACTCATCTCACTTTATTAGCTTCATTTGTTTCTCATCTCATGACATTCTGCCCTCCACTCCCAGAATGATACCAAAATGGCTCTTACCAAGGGCACAGATTGCTTCCTCATTATCAAATACAGAGGGAATTTTCAGTCTTATGTGACTGCCTCATTTCTTTTCTTTCCAAAAACTCCCCATTCTTTCAGTTTCCATTATTCTGTGCTCATTTGATAACCTGAAATATTTTTATCAAGATCATTTTTTCTGCCTTATGTGTGGGTTTCTCTTCTTCTGCCTACAATTAAAATGCCTACTTCCACAAGAAATATAATCAGCCCAGCCAGCATGCCTCAGTGATTGAGCGTCGTCAACCTATAAACCAGGAGGTCACAGTTCCATTGCTGATCAGGACATATACCTAGGTTTCGAGCTCAATCCCCAGTGTGGGGCATGCAGGAAGCAGCTGATCAATGATTCTTTCTCATCATTGATGTTTCTATCTCTCTCTCCCTCTTCCTTCTCTCTGAAATCAATTAAGAATATATTTTAAGAAAGAAATATAGTAACAACTTCAAGTATCAATATATACTGATGGTCAAAATCTGTATTTTCATCTCTAACAGTTTTGACATTCAAATATATGCATTCATATAACTATTTAATGGGTTCTATGTCCATGTATAATAAGCACTATACACTCAACATCAAAACTAAATTCAACATCTTTGACCCTCTCTCCTTCTTATTCAAATAGAGCCACACCAGAAATAGACCAACACTGATCACTCTAACTCAACATCTAGATAAGAAACTATCAAAAACATGTGGATGTCAAAAAAATTGTGTCAGAGAAAATTCAAGGTCACATTATTGTAATCTTAATTAAAAAGCCATCCTCAAAAATTGTAATAGGCACAAGAGTAAAGATAGTGAAATATATATATCGAATATGAATGACCACACACTGAGAAAGTCTCAAATGATCATGAGGCACCCATTTCCCAGCAATTCCTTCTGCATGTTCCTTCCCTCTATTTTTTTTTTAAATATATTTTTCTCCTTGCTCTTGTGCTTCCCTCTTCGAGAACTGAGGCTGAGATGACAATTAGAACCAATCATAAAGGCCATTATATCCAAATTCGTGTTAAGGATCAAATTTACTAATTTTTTTATTTTACCTGGTGATATCACTATCAACCTAAGTGGTATCCAGCTCTTAGAATAAAAACTTGGGGCCGATTCTTATATCCTCCTTTCATTACACTCTACATCCAATTAATCAACAATTATTTAAAATTGTACTGTTTTCAAATTGACTTTGTTTTCAAATCCTCAAATATTTATATTGTTTTCATGTTTCCTAACCTATACTTTCATCTTTTTCTAGACTACCAAATAGCCTTGCATTGAGCCACTCTGCATCCAGGTTTGTCCTGCTAAACTTTAGAACTGAGATTCCAGAGAACATGTAACGCACTCAGGCCCTCTCTGACCCTACATCCCATAATCCTGGTTGTGATTTTAAAACATGTTAAGATTTTTCACATCTCATTCCTCACTGATAGAATCCAGAACTACCTAATTGTTCACCTGGCAATTGCCCATTGCCATTTTAAGACTAACCTGCAATTTTATCTATGAAGCCATCCCTGTTATATCCTTTCTCTATTCGATGAATACAATTGACCATGCCCCATTTTTAGTGTCTACTTGTTATATGTATTCATGTGTCTTTCAAAATATTTATAATACTCAGTCAATTTTTTTTCTCTTTCCCACTAAAATTGTAAATTTATTGAGGATGGGGCCACATGTGATTCAGCTCTTGGTATAGATAGTATATACAGGGCATGTATAATTATTTTTAAAACTACATTACATTGTATGCATTGTATAATATACTCACCATTTTTAAAAAATGAGATAATAAAAGAGATTACAAATGCCACTACGGTCATCTGGAAGGCAGAGGTCAAATTAAAAACAATCGGCAGGAAAAGGGAAACTCTGACAGAAAACCTACATAGGGCAAAGAGAAAGAATCTGTTGGTTGCCACTTTCCAAATCATGACCTCTCTTTTGAAGTGAATCTTTGGCCTTATTTTCTACTCTTCTTTCTTATCACATGAGCGAGTGAGAGAAAGCATCATTGGCCAGAAACATAGACCAACACTGATCACTCTAACTCAACATTTAGATAAGAAACTAGCAAAAACATGAAGTATGAAGTAAAAGAGAGAATTTCCCCCAAAATAAGTTTATAAACTTAGGGGAATAACAGAATTGTAACTTTACCTTGTTGTCATAATTTAAATAGAGATTATTACAAAAAATACATATTCAGACTTAATATTTTTCTCATCCTCTGCAAGTATCAATTTGAAGAACTAGAACATTTTTATAAGAAGCTAGGCATTCCAATGAAAATAATGTAACAGTGACAATGTGAGAATTTTGATGCAGAAAGGACTTAGTGGCAGTCATTTGACTGGAATCTGAGACTCAGAAACTTACCTGAGGGATATGTTGGTCATGAATGCTCGCTGATTTGTTGGAGAGTATGTTTTCTTTGGGTAAAGCTTAAGGAGAGAAATGTGGTTGATAAAGATTGTGAAGGGGATAAATCTGCTCAAGCCATCCAGGTGTGCTGACACTAAACACTACCTGCGCCTGCCTTGTTGAGATTTTTGGGTTTGGTTTTCACTTTATGAACACATCAAAAATGACAAAGCAGCCGAAGCCGGTTTGGCTCAGTGGATAGAGCGTCAGCCTGCGGACTGAAGGGTCCCAGGTTCGATTCCAGTCAAGGGCATGTACCTTGGTTGCTGGCACATCCCCAGTGGGGGCTGTGCAGGAGGCAGCTGATAGATGTTTCTCTCTCATTGATGTTTCTAACTCTCTATCTCTCTCCCTTCCTCTCTGTAAAAAAAATTAAATAAAATATATTTTAAAAAATGACAAAGCAAAGAATTAGAATTAAAATGTCTAAACATTAATGAGTAATCATATTTTCTGAACCAGAAAAAGTGAAATTATATAAAATAACAATGATGGGAATCAGTGTAAAGTTTCTTCATACTATATTCAAAGGTATAGGAAAATTAGTAAAAGAGCCCTGCTTCTACCTCCCTTTATATCCAAGCTTTATGTATAACTATAGGCCCGGTGCACGAAAATTTGTGCACTGTGTGGGTTCCCTCAGCCTGGCCTGCCCCCTCTCACAGTCTGGGAGCCCTCAGGGGATGTCCTACTGACAGCTTAGGCTCACTCCCTCAGCCCTCGCTTCTTAGCGCTGGCCCTGCTACCCACACACTTGTGTGTGTGTGTGGGGGGGCTATCTGGGGCCAGGCTGGCTGTGGGAGGGGCTGTGGGAGGTTGAGGCACCACGGTCACACCCCATCCAGCCTCTGTGGATGCTCCAGGACTGCAGACTGCGCCACCTCTCCTAGCACCCGCCTCTGTGGAAGGAGGGGCTGCACAGCTTGGGTGGGATTGGCCCGGGCCCACTAGCACCACTCTGCCTCTCTTGCACCACCAGCCCTTGGCCCTCACAGCGGCTGTGGCTTTGTCTGGAAGGACATCCAGAAGTTGTCCAGTCTAATTAGCATATTACCCTTTTATTAGTATAGACTAGAGGCCCAGTGCATAAATTCGTGCATGGATGGGGTCCGGCCAGCCCAGCTCCAATCAGCAGACTGGGGCCAGGCCTGTCAGGAGGAGGAGATGGCGGGAGGTTGGCCGGCCAGCCCACCCCGATCAGGGCCCAATCAGGGCCAGGCCAGCTGGGGGGAGGGGCCATGGGTTGTTGGCCAACCAGCCTTGCCCCTGATCAGAGTGGGGGGGTCAATCGGGGCAGAGCTGGCTGGGGGAGTGGCTGCTGGCCGATCAGGTTGGTGGGGGCCCATTGGGGGTGGGGACAGCCAGGGGAGGGACTGCAGGAAGTTGGCTAGCCGACCCCACCCCCCGATTGGGCCAGTTCCCTGGCCGCAGTGGGCATCATAGCAACTGGACCATCATTCCGGCATTCCAGCCGCGGCTTTTTATATATATAGATGACTAGAGGCCCGATGCATGAAATTCATGCAAGGGTAGGCCTTCCTTCCCCCAGCTGCTGGCATCAGCTTCTCTCTGGCACCCAGGACCCTGGCTTCCCTGGCAGCCCCAGCTTCATCCAGAAGGTTGTCCAAAAGAACGTCCGGTCTAATTAGCATATTATGCTTTTATTATTATAGATTGGGCATTATGTCTACTTCATGTTACTTGTGTGAAAGACAGTATTGCATATATTATCTATGGAAACATTATTAAATTGTGGGCTCTGCCTTCATCAAAGGCCTAATAAAATGGGTGGAATCTCTCACTTGCCTTAGCTTTTATTTGAAAAGAATTTGAAGTGCCATCAGACAACCACACATTTTCCCTAAACAATATTTTTTATCCCCTAAACTCTTTAGTTGTAGGGTGGCATAATGTGACAGTAAGTGTCTCCAAGTACTAGTCGAACCAAATTACACTCTTGAATCTGTGCGTGCTCTGCCTGCTTATGGCAATGTGCCTGTTCTATCGCCCTTCCTCATCAGCTGTCTTGCTAAAGTGTGCAATGAGTAATGACTACAGGGAGATATTTAATGAAAATGCTACCCATGACTCTGAGCCAATTGTGACCCCTACTATTCTTCTACGATTAAAGAATAATTACCCATTCCCCATGCAATCGCAATTGCAGGTCGCAGAGATCTTGGGTTGCCAAAATATGCCAGTAAACTATTTAACTTTTAAATTTCTCAACATACAAAGGGCTAATATTGATATAGAAATACATAGGAAGTAGAAAGTATGGCTCTAGGGAATATTAAATATAAATAGCCTTGCTTCCACTAATTTGGGTGAGAGTTGCAACAACTTTTTAAACCAGTTTTTACATAGGAGATGAAAGGAAGATGCCAAAGATTAATACTGTCAATTTAAGTGGCCAGGATGAATCCAAAAGGCAAACATGTAAATCTAAAGCAAATAGAATTACATTGATTAATTTCTGTTGATCATTCATTGCACAATTGCCAGGAAGTTAACCATTACATTTTGCAAATCCATCACATCTTAAATTCATTTTGGAGAAGTTCCTTCTTCCATTATTGTATTGAGCTTTTATGGACCTTTGATGGCTCTCATAGTAATTGGTATAGAGGATCTACAAGCTTAACATAGACTAAAGTTCTGAGAGAAAAATGATGAATGTATTCAACATTATTCTCTAATTTTTTTCAGTGCCTCAAAACAAAGAGTGTGATCTCTTAATCTGGACCAGGACAATTTGTTTTCAATGGTTATAATTCTAGCAAGGAAAACAAATGAGTTCAGGATTTCCAGTCACTTGTTGCTCAACATGGACAAAGTAGTAAGCAAATTGTAATTTTCACAATGCCCAAAACCAAATGTTTTTACCATTGGAAAAAATAATGTATTATTATTTTAAAAAGTAAATCTTTTCTGTAAGAAATTAATGTTCTAATATCAATAAGCTTCATATATACCCTCACATTTTTTAATTTGATATTCTATTCAATTCATTAGTTTTTCAATGAACACACCTCTTTTTTCAGGCACTGGGCTAAAGAAGAGGATATAGAAATGTTTCTTGCCTTTAAGATTTGTGTGTTTTAATAGGTCAGATAAACATAAACTAATATAAATACAAAAAAGATAGCATACATATGGTAATAGAAGGAAGAGTAGAAGTACAATGGAGCAAATGGTCAATCTGAGACAGGAAAAAGTAAGGTGGAATGGGAATATGGTCCAAAGGCCTCATAATGAAGATGTCTCTTGAGCTGAGTCTTGAAAGGTAACAGGTTTGCCATGTGTGTGTGGTGATCTAGAAACAGATCCACACATTCCTTGTCACTCCCTCCACCAAGAAATGAAGTCTAATTCCCCTGCTCTTGAACATGGGTTGTCATTACTTCTAATGAGTAGAATGCAACAGAAGTAACACTGTATGACTTTCAAGGCTAGTCATAAAAGATGATATAGCTCCCATCTGACTCTCTTGTTCTGTTGATAACCATCTTTTTGAAGGCCCAAGCCATCCTGCAGAAGTCTGGTTCTCCTAAAGCTACCATGCTGAATAGACCATTTCAAGAGAACACAATAAAGAGAGGTGCCCAAGGAGACTGCTGTTTCAGATTCCAGTTGTTTGAGTCATTCAAGTCTAGGAGCCAACATGTGAGTTAACAAGTCTCAGACAATCCCAGTTCCAGCCACCATCTGATTATGTCCACACGAGAGACCTCACTGAGTAAGAACCACCTAGCTAAGTGCCATCAACTCCAGGACTACCCCTAAGTGTTATTATAAAGCAGAAGATAACTAGAACAGAAGAACATGGGAGCGGCCTGTGACAAACTATGGAGGCCTACAACATGCTGGTGTTTCCAAGCAAGAACAAGTAGCTGAGAATAATCAAAGGATAGAGTTTGAGTCAGGGCAAGGCAAGAGACAAGACTGAAGAGATTAGCAGAAGTCACATCGTAAGACATCCTAATAATTTATGCCAAAGAGTTTGATTTTTATTCTGGAACCAATGTATATTCATCCACATTTTGAAAACATATGTATATATAAATATTAGTTTATTACTTGTGAAAAAGTCAGAATACTGTTTATTAACTTGTGAACACATGCACAGTTTAAGAAATAACATGTGCCTTGGCCAGTGTGGCTCAGTGGGTTGGGTGTTGTCCCATGCACCGAAAGGTTGCTGGTTGCTGGTTCAGTCCCAAGTCAGGCTACATGCCCAGGTTGGCTGCTTGATCCCCAGCGGGGTGCAGCTGATTGATGCTTCTTTCTTTCCCTGTGCCTTCCTCTCTCTCTAAAAATCAATAAAAATATTTTTCTTTTAAAAAAAAAGAAAAGAAATAACATGCTTTGTAATTGCCTATAAGTCTCTGAAAACTCTGAGGAATGAACTGCTTAGATTAGCACTTCACTTTACTGAAATCAAAGCAACCCCTCCTGGATAATGGCTTGTCCAGACATATTACCAGTCAGGGGTTATTTTGTAGTCAGCAGCTTCAGTGGCCCTGGCTTTATTTAGAAAGATTTCAGTGCTTCATTGAAATGGTTCGTCTAAGCACTATGTGCACGGTTAACCTTTCGTGGCTATGGAGATTACTAGCATGAGTCTTTAATTATAAGAACCCTGAGTGGAAGAGAGATTAACATATTTGCCAAGTTCACACAGCTTTGTAGCACTAAGGCCAAAAATAAGATCTACACCTTTTTTCAAAGAGCGATTCTTTGCAGAACGCTTTTGACTGGCCAACTAGTGGCCAAGTTGAAAAGAAATCAGAATTAAGTGGTAAAGTCCTTACTGCTTGCTTACAATTACGTCCATAGAAATTTTTTTTTTTTTTTTTTTTGGTTTGGCAAATACTGACATTTTGACAATCTATACCTGCTGTTCATTATTATATGTGTAGCAGAAAACTTGTCTTTGGTGTTCATAAATGACAACAGGAAAAAAAGAATTTCACAATATAAGGTCTGTTCACTTTACACATTACATTAACATGTATTGTCATATTATAGGCGGGCATTTGAAGAATGTGAGTAGACTCACTTAAGGTAAAATTGGGGAAATAGCCTGTTACAATGAAATCATTATGAAGCCTATTAACAATTTTGCAAGGTCTTGTCCTATTGCCTCTAAATTTCAGCTGGAGCCCCAAGTCTGAGAAAAATGGATATAGCTACTCCCTACCTTCTAAAGAAAAGTATTACACTCACCCATATGGGCTATAACTTAAGGCAGCAAAATCACTGAAGCAACTTCCTAGAAACTAGTTCATTAAAAAGGTTTATCATGGTAAAAGTTATCAGCCTCGCCCCGGCTGGGTGGTTCAGTTGCTTTGAGCATCATCCTCTACACCGAAAGGTTTCAGGTTCCATTCCCTGTCAGGGCACATGCCTAGGTTGTGGGTTCAATCCTCAGGTGTATGGGAGGCAACTGATCTATGTTTCTCTCACGTTGATGTTTTTTCTCTTTCTCTCCCTTCCTCTCTAAAATCAGTAAACATATCCTCTGTATTAAAAAAAAAAAAAATAAAGTGTTATCTGCCTTGATGAAGTATGCCACCAGACCAGTCCCACCCCCACCCTCAAGATAAGTGAGAAGAAATTTTTTAAATAGCGAAAACATTAGGTGTCTCTAAAAGGGAACACTGGGAATCTCACTCCCCAGCTGACTGGAGCGAGAACCTGACCTAACCTGGGACCTATACAAACATGGAGACTGGTCCCTGCCTCTCACCTGGGGAGTTCTACAGGGAAAGTGCTTAAACTGATTTGATGGCAAGGCAAGTCGAGAGGGCAGCAGTGGGGAGCACTCTACACGTAACTTGTTTAGTGAGGCAAGTTTGTGTTCCTTCATGCAAAATGGATTACTAGGGAGGTAGAGTTCAAAACATATGGATGGGCCCCAGCCAGAAGGGCATGCCACAGGAGGAAGCCGAAAATGTTTCTGTCTGTGGGGGAAGTGGAGTGTAAGAAGTCAGCCAGGAAGTGAAGCTCCTGTGTCCGCCAGCATTTGGAAGTTTACCATCAAAGAGGACACAGAGATGTGAATCACTAGAGCCCTTCTGCAGAAGAGACATTACTTTTTCCTCCTACCCCCATCCCTCTTCACATCCCCTAGCCCCCCACCCTGACTCTGAAGCAGCCAACTACAAAGTAAGTGGAGAGAAGGAGATAAAAGCCTAGGGCAGCTTTATCACTTCTGATCTCTGATGCCCAGCTCAAACCTTAGAGGAGACCTGGGGAAAATTTAGAGTGGGATGGATGTTTGAAGCTTTATTAAGAAGGATTTGACTTGGTAATACCTGGAAATCAAACATATCCTTAAGCTGAAAGTGACTTGAAAATTGTGCGATTTCCTGATCAAGTGATGGGGAGACACAAGGAATCTTTTTCGAATGCAAACATGGAAGGAACAAAAATCTGTGTCCTGATTATAACCTATCAGAATATCGCTCATTCAATAAAGTGGTTATATATAGAGAAGTCTGAATATTAATACTGTCACTCCAGATCTGTTTGAACCCAGCTTCATTCGTGAAAGTGGGATAATAAGACCTAGGTCATGGGCTGTTGGGAAGAGTAACAGAGGTAATACATGTATAACATGTAGCATATGCTCATATTAGCATTCTGTTTCTTCTTCCTCTTCTCTTAGTTACCATATTTTTAAAAGAATTAAGGCAGCTTGTAATTAAGTTTCTTTATTAGAAATTGAAAGTCAAAGTAATTAAAAGAAATGAGTGGCATATAAGCCAATGCAAGAGCCAGTTTTGTTAATACAATTAGGCCTCAGATTTGAATTTATTAAAGATCAAAACAAAAGAGTTACAAAATTCTTATCTGATTAAAGGAAACTTTCCAGTTCTTCAAGACAGAAAAACCCTTCTGGGGTATGAAACTATAAAATAATTTCATTATATACAATATTATCCAAGAGCCTCCCCTTTTATTTATTGCTGCCGAGAGACTCCAAAATTTATAATCCAATTAGATTGCAAAGGCTCATTATTTTTGTCTGTAATTTGAAATTCACAAAGATGTTCTAGACCAGTCCATAAAAGTTGTTTAAGACATAAACTAGCTCATTGTTATAGTGTTATTGGTATTCCCTGAGTTCTAGTTCCTGGTAAAACAGAGGTCTTGAATATATCCTCTGCATGTGTGCACATGTGTGTGAATGCGTGCGTGCATGCACCCACAAAGAAAACAGAGAACAGGTTTTTTAAAAATCTCTTTTCTTTTAATTCATCAAATTTATCTTCAATGTCATTCCTGCCCTACAATGTTTCCCACCCAGGCCTGGTCCACAACAACCCAAGTGTTATGTTTTCAAATGATTTGCTTTCTTTTCTGCAAACAAAAACTCATACTGTCAAGGGCTGGATGAGTTTAAGATGAAAACAACCCAATTAAATAAATCCATACTAACATGCAAATGCCTAAAACCCATTTATGGTTTCCAGAAAGGTGGCAATTTTATCAGATTATTCTTTTTTGAGCTCAAATATTCTAAGTATAGGAATTTCAGATGGCATAATAAAATGAAGTCAAGAACATTTCCCAAAACCCAATCAACATGGCCTGTACCTTTAAGAACCAAGTACAGCACCCATCCAGTGATTTCCAGTGCTGGGAGGATGGACCAAAAGGGATAAGAATCAATTTATTCATGGGCTATGTATGAATTGGGCCTTTCTCATTTAAAGTTGGACTACCTTTATTACAAAATCTAATTCAATATATGCCTCTCATCTATATTGTATTTTTAATTAAATTGGATCATTTGCAACATTTGTAGATATTTCTAAATTGCTAATAATCAAGCTAAATGAGAAAGAGAAGTCTGCGGTGGAATAATCCCACTGGAAAAAAATCTACTTGATTTGTCCAATAGAAATGAGCTATGGGTTTATCTAAACAGAAGCCAAATATCCCCCCTTTACTGTTGAGGTCCACACAGCAAAGACACTATATACTTCAAAAAAAGTTTGTGTTCCTGTTCTTTTCCAATATTTTCTATGTTTTGGAAATAACAATCAGGCCATTCACTTATGTGTGATGAATGATTTTCGGAGCATCTCAGCTCTAAATTTAGAGAACTTTGAAAGTGGTAGTTGTGGAGCAGTCTGATGCTGAACAGGCTCCCCAGGCAGAACAGTAGAAGGATCAAGAAAACATTTGCCAGCCTCCCTTCATATGAATTAAGGCATTTAGTTTAATAAATGCTAGTGTTTATTTGTTTGGAGAAGAGCATTGTTAAAGTGGTTTTTCAAACAGAAAGAGTGTCCTTAAATTTCTCTAACCCTCCTTATTTTTTAGAGGCTGCTTGGTATGATGGCCCAGAAAAGGGAAGTCTGAATTTTAATACTATGTCTGTATTGACTTTACTCAATCAATAAAATTCTTTTGTTTTTAAAATATGAAGAGTTACACTACACTCTGTATAGTTTTCTCACTGAGCCCTGGCTCCCTTCTTAAGCTGCACTGCACGTCCCACAAATTACTACTACCCAACCCATGAACCCCACTTCTGACTCAGGCAAATTTTTCAGGTTTTGCTTTCAACTTGGTAGCTTATGCCTCCCAGTGAGTCAGCAATGACTGCTGGACCAGTTAGCCTTAATATTGTTAAGTCGTCTGCATACTCATTTTATTTTGTCACTTTAAGATGTTGTAATAGCATACTTTATGACAGATTCAGAAATCCTGATGTTTGGTATTGTCTGTTATTGTTTTCTAGTTACTTCTCCCTACCTCACAAGCTCCATAGCCAGAAAATTTAATAACATGACATTTTATGTTATTTAGTACAAACCACAGGGAAGCCATAGATCAAGAGCTTCCTGCTCCATCCAGTGAAGAAGGGGGAATATCTTTGAGCTCTAGAAACTAGAATGACTCTTTGATCTTAATTTTAAGAAATTCCATTATGTTCTACATCCTCTACAGTGTGTCGGGTTATTTTCTTTAATAGCCAAAGTCTGTAAATCTACATTGTAATTAAATATATTGAGTATTCTTTCATAACCTTTCTAAAATTATCCTTTCACTTTTATGACCCAGAATGTCCAGGTTTTCTTCTTAAATTAGTCTAACTTTCCTTTGTCTGCTCTGCTTAGGTTTTGGATTCATCAGCAACCCTAGTAATAGGGGAGATCACTCAGCAATGCCACAGATTGAGAAGGCTAGGAGAGCAAACTTTAGGGTCAGGCATAGAGGAAGCATCAAAGAAAGATGAAAAACATTCACAAGGGAACAAAAAGCTTGGTAAGGAAAAAATTACAGTGTTACCCAGGAAGCCATGAACATAGGAGATATTTCCTGTGGTAAGCAGGAGCAAGGTACATGCAGGAGACAGAGTTCCTATCAAAAGATAATTTAAAAAGACCTGACAATATGAAGGTAATAAATAATGAAATAAAAACAGTTGTAAATGACAGTTTTCAAAAAATTGCATCATAAATGATAGATGAGTAAGGTTTTACCATGTTTACAAGTGAATGAACGAAAGAAGAGTTATTATACAATAGACAGAAGAGAAGAGGTTCAAAGGAAGTTGCTTTTTGAACTGAGGTTAATTAAAAATGTTTATAGAAGTAGCTGACAGAGAGAAAAAGATAAACGATATCAGAATGAGAAGCGAGGTAAACATTCTAAAAGGGGCCAGACCCAATGGAATCTGGAATTGGATAATAACAATTTAAAGTAAAAGTGTGTCCCCTCAATAGAAACTTTTTCCCAATTAACTTTTCAGTTCTGCAACTATTGTTTTCTTTCCACTCTAGTTACTTAATGACCACTTCTATATTTGAAGTTCTGTTTCACCTTGTATCTATGTAAGTGAAAGCAATATCATCCTATTGTATCTGTGTATCATGGGGTTTACTACTACTGATCAATACAAATATGTAAAGAGTCTGCTTTATTTTTCTTTTTTTATTGATTTCAGAGAGGAAGGGAAAGGGAAAGAGGTGGAGACATCAATAAATGAGAGAGAATTATGGATCAGCTGCCTCCTGAATGACCCCTACCCAGGATGGAATCTTGCAACCCGGGCATGTGCCCTGACCAGGAATTGAACAGCAACCTCCTGGTTCATAGATCCACACTCAACCATTGAGCCATGCCAGCCAGGCTAAAGGGTCTGTTTTAAATATAAACTTTTAGGTTTACATAAGTACTCTGCTGATTAAGCTGGTATTTTTAATCTTGTCCTCTTCAGATCCTAGGTAATAAATAAGAAAAGAATGCCCTCAAGTTATAATACACTTTAACGACACACATATATGAGAAGAAATGTATTCCCCTGGAAATTAAATGCACCATAACAGAGGTTTGATGAAGGGAAGGACATACTTTGAAAAATTTATTTCTCAGTTAAAATATCTGCTGCAGCTTTGAAAGGGGAGTTGCTAAAGCTCTCTTAAATTAAATAATACCCTACTGACAAATACCAAGAGGATAATGTTCAGTTTTACTGGAGTTTATTTCATACCTGACACAATAATTGGATCTAAGACAATCATTATAATCATAGGCTACTAAATTACACAGTGAAGAGTATATAGGTCTTGGTCTTTTAACACAAGAAAAAGGAGCCTCAGTCATCTTGTCAATCACTTCCTAGATATAGCCTCCCAATTTGGGATAAAGTGTTATAAGTAATGGAAGTGTTGCAAATTATGCAGCAGCTCTGTTTATAGAAACAGTACTTGAATGACTATTAAAACATACTGTAATTTAAATGTGACATTTGATGGAAACAGTTACATAGAGTATGACTACAAACATCTGTCTTTGTAGTCCCATTCCACAACAATCCCAGGTCAGCTTCTGTGGGATGCCCCAGGATGAGTTCAATGATAAGAACCCATACAGCTTACAGCAGGGAATCTGTAGTATTTCTTTCCCACTTGGAACAAATTAGCCCCCCCACCCCAGTTTTAATCCTCAATGGGGTGAATATAGATTGGTTTTCTGTTTAGACCTAATGTTGTCTAAGTCACCCACCAGTGCTGCTCACTCTTCTTGTGCAAGTGAGCACTGCAGGGCACCAATTGACCGCTTCCAGTGGGATCTCACAGCCTGGTACTACCACTCCAGGAGATTAGAAAGTGAAGCCAATCTTAGTTAGAAAAACAACTTCAGAGTTGATGAAAATATATTCCTTTCAACCCATAAACCACCCCACCCCTTTCAATCCAACCCACAAAATAAATCTGAGCCATTCTGGCTTTTATTTTTTTATTCATTTCAGAGAGAGAGGAAGGGAGAGGGAGAGAAAGAAACATCAATGATGAGAGAAAACCATAGATTGGCTGCCTCCTACACACCACCCACTGGGGATTGAGCCAACAACCGGGGCACGTGCCCTGCCTAGAAATCAAACCTTGACCTCCTGGTTCACGTGTTGATGCTCAACCACTGATCCACACTGACTGGGCACCATTCTGGCTTTTAGGTGAAACTATGAGAGTAACTGGAGAGCAGCAGAGATTTGTGACCATAATAGAATGCCATTGTATTAAAAGAAGAGATTAATGTCAGTAGCTAGGATCATATTCCTTATTATATACTAGAGGCCGTTGCACGAAGAGATTCGTGCAATAGGCCTTCCTTCCCTTGGCTTCTAGCACCGGTTTTCCTCTGTCATCCGGGACCCAGGCCTTCGCTCTGGCGGAGTCTGCCATCTTCATCTTCACTGCAGACTCCGGAGTCTGCAGTCTTGTCTTTGCTGGCACTCCGCTCCTGTAGATCCCTTCGACCCACCCCCACCCCTGGTCTCCCTCTCATTGCGGGCGTCCTGCCCTGCCTGGCCACTCCGCGCTTGGAGCAGCTGGGCGGCCACCATCTTTGGCCTTCTAATTTGCATACTCACTCTGATTGGCTGTGGGCATAGCGGAGGTACAGTCAATTTATATGCTTGTCTATTATTAGGTAAAATATGTATGTAAAACAGGATTAAAATTAAAAATATGTATTGTTAACAGGTCAATTTCTTAAATTTCAGGAAAAAGTCAGAATTATAAAAAATAAATAAAATTTGAAATCATGCTTAATCTTTTCTTTTTTACCCATTTCTGCCACATATGATTTCAAGAATTCAAAAAAACCAAAACCTCCCCTTTAGAAACAAGTGATGATTTTAGGTTTTCTACATGTACAAATTATAGTACCTATAAACATTATCTGGTACATGTGCAATAGGGAACTAATTAAACAATTTTGCTATTAACTTGTCTATAGGGAAAGATGTTACTACAACTTTTTATATTTATTGTAAGGATGCTGTGAAAACCCAAGAAAGAAATGTCTCTTGAATATCATTTTCAAGAAAAGCTGGCTTTCTGAACAAATAACTTGGCTTTTATATATGCTCATATACACTAGGAGTTTTAGAACTTGCTTCAGGCTCTGATTTGACTGCTGGTATACCCAGAAGAAATATGCAGTCTACCTACAAAAGCATGGGAGACTAGCAAGCAATTTTGTACTAACTGTACCATGGACATTACTATTTGATTCTTTCACCCCAAATCTTTATCTGCTGACTTTCTAAAATTTATAACAGTACCAGGGCCCAGTGCACGAATTTGTGCACCCTGAAAGGAACTGTGGGCTGCTAGGCTGTGGTGGGCACAGGGTCAGGTCTCAGCCCATCCTCCATGCCCCCGCCCAGCCCCTCCCACCACGGCCCCCAGTCCCCTCTCTGCCAGCAGCCCTGCTCCTGCCACCGCCAACACATAGCACGTGCGAGTGGTGGCACTAGCAGTGGGTGCGAGTGGGGCCTGCACAGGCAGCAGGTGTGAGTGCCAGGTGGGACCTCAGTGCGCAGGAGCAAAGAATTTTCGGTAACCATCAGAGGCTCACCCCGATGACAGCGATTGGTGCTCTGCCTTGGTCTGGCACCCCTGCTCACCTCCTCTACCATCCCACCGTGGCCAATGCCATATTCTGTGCTCTGCCACCTGCTGCCAATACCCACTATGTTTCATGTGAGCCTCCTGGTAGTCAGCGCACATCATAGTGACCGGTTGTTTTGTTCCGCTGTTTGGTCTATTTGCATATTCGTTTTATATATATAGATAGTCCTATGAATATTTGAGAGCCAATTTCAATTTGCTTCTGTGTCTCATTGACATGTACTCATTATTGTGTTGTTTTTTAAAAAAACAAAAACAAAAAACCTTTCTTTCTGGCACTAGTAGATTCTCCAGGATCTTCATATATATTTCCTGTTCCAGTCTTAGAATCAACCATTTCTCCAAACAGCCCTAGTTTATTTCACTGGGAACCAGAAATAAAAACAAATTTCAGGGTTCTAGGGGTAATCATTCCTTCTAGGCCCAAACTACAGAACAAGGAAATGTATCTGACACTAACCCATATATACGCACTTAGCTATAAACCTTTCTATTTGTAACCATGTGCATCTCTATCAACTAAATGAGAGTTTATACTGATGTCTCCATTTCATTACTACACGGATCATTCTAGCCTCCTGCGCTTGCTTATCTCTACGTTCCTATTCCACCAGTGAGACATTTGGCTCCCACTATCCACCACATTTACTTAATGTTCAAGTCCAGTATGCATGTATAGAAGTTTCAGAATCATCAGCCTATCCCCTCCTGGGAACATTTTTGTCAACTTGAGAATGTGCAGTGCTTATGTGAATTTCCTTTGCTGTTAGTCTTACAGAAGCCACTCATTTCCAAAAGTACTCATGTCAGCACCTTTCCTTCCCACCCTATTCAATGAGGTTATTTCATACATTTGTAATAGAGTTAAATTTTCTTGTCACAGTGTGCAATTCTTACTGAGAAACACTAACCTCCTAATTTTTTAAATTATAGTTCTGTACATTAAGGTTCACTTTTTATGCTATAAAGTTCTATGGGTTTTGACAGAAGCATAGTGTCACATATCAGACATTACAGTCTCATCTATATAATAAAAGGGTAATATGCAAATAGACCAAACGGCAGAACAACCAACCAACCAATCAAAGCATAATATGCTAATGATATGCTAAGGCTGCTCAACCACTCACTATGACATGCACTGACCACCAGGGGACAGATGCTCCGACTGGTAGGTTAGCCTGCTGCTGGGGTCTGGCCAATCGGGACTGAGTGAGATGGGCCAGACATGCCTTGGAGCCCTTCTTCGGTCCCACCCTGGCCCGATCATGCACCAGTGGGGTCCCTCAGCCTGGTCTGCTCCCTCTTGCAATCTGGGACCTCTTGGGGGATGTCGGAGAGCTGGTTTCAGCCCGATCCCACTGGCCACTCCCCTTGCGGCAGCACGAGCTTCTCCCTATCTATCGGGACTGACTGGGCACAAGCCCGTGGCAGGCACAGTGGGGCCAGGATGAGAGGGAGCAGCAGGCAGGAGCTGCAGGTGACGCTGGACTGTGGGTTTGGACCCAATCCCTGCAGGCCACCCAGAAGGACCCCACCTGTGCACAAATTTGTGCACCGGGTCTCTAGAAACAAATAGTTTAACTACTCTAAATGTGTCCTCTGTGACTTACCTATTCCCACCACCACCAAACCCCTGCAAGCCACTGAATTTTTATTGTCATTATAGTTATACCTTTTCCAAGTGTCATAATTACACTCATACAGTATTTAGCCTTTTCAAATGGACTTCGTCAACTTAGCAATATACAGTTCAGATTCATCCATGTATTTTTTGTGGTTTGATGGTTTCTTTTCATTTACTGTTAAATAACATTGCATTATATGGTGTACCACACAATTTTTATTCATTCAACTAGGACATCTTGTTTTTGCCAGTTTTGGGTGATTATGAATAATCCATAAAAGGTTTTTTGCACTACACTCAACCTCTAACAATTCACCACAATTATCATTTAGGTGTCCTACCAGATTATGGTTCCAGTTGCTTCCATTTCAGGTAAGAAGATCTTGACTGTGACTTTCTGAATGTATCTATCTTTACAGTTTTCCAGTGTCACTTTGTCCTGTGATAATTATTTTATGGTTTCAAGGTAAGTTGTTGTTTTTCCATTTATTTAGCTCTTTTTTGCTGTGGGTAAAAAATAACAAAAAAACCTATAGACTTTCAAGATCCCACCATGTTGGAACTCAGAAAGAGAAATCAGAAGTTCTATTTACTTTTTGTCTATTTACCAAACCTGTCCACATTATAAGTTTTAATAAATAAGAAAAAGTACAGCCATGCAGGAAAAATATTAATCTATAATTCTATCCCTTAGAGCCACAGTTTCCTCCTCAAGATTTACTTGTGTTCAACATTTAAATCTTGATATATTTTTGCAGGCTTTGAAAAAATTACCTCAAGTATTGATGTACGTGTTTTATCTTAGGTAATAAATATGCCAAGTTCTGCTTCATATTATGCAGAATGTGGAGCTAAGCATGTTTTGTTATTTTATCTTTTTTCAGTTTTGCAATTAGTAAAAATTAATCCACATATTGCCATATAAAGTTAAAGATTTTTACCAAGTTCTATTCAATCACCTATTAGATTTACTGGAAACATCCATTTACTTCATAAAACTTGCTAATATTTCCAGTGCATGAACAACTCATGTTCAGTAAGCTACTCAACTCCACAAATATTTGAGACACATAATTACTTAAAATAGTGAAGCATAAATATAATACATGAATGCAAAATGAATGAGAGTTAATGTCTTTATAACAATTCATTTACATAAAAACTAAGTAAATGTTTTAGGAAAAACTAAATAAAGATCATCAAATACGGAGTAAGCTATGGAATGGAAAGATTTGGAGGAAAAATACTAAAAAAAAATCTAGGAAGAGTTTGCAAATATTATTTTACTGTAGAAACTATAAGAAGTAAATAATAAATTAGTTTATATTTTTATATTATATTTTTAATATGGTTTTATATAATGCTTTTGTTAGCAATTTGACTTGGAATTTCAATCATCTAAACATACTCCATAATAACAGCTAATGTTACTTAATACTCACACATATTAAGCACCATTACAAGTATTTTACATATCACAACTTTAATTCTTACAACAGTTCCATGATACAAGTTCTATCTGTGTTCCCATTGTATAGATGAAACAGATGTAGAGGCCATAAGAAACTGACTCCAGGTTGCACAACTTAAGGAAGTCAAAGAGGTAGCTGCTCTTATCCCACATTTGTATAAATCAAAAACCAAATTACAAAGAAAAAAATAGAGCAGTTTCATATAAAGTTAAATATAAGTTTTTTATACAACCCAGTAATTCCACTTTTAAGATCCTACCCAAGGGAAATAAAACCATAGGTCCATACAAAGCCCGCATATGAATGTTCATAGCAGAGTTATTCATAATAGGCAAAATGTCAAAACAATTCAAGTGTTCTTGAGGTTAGGTAGATGGGTTGGCATGGAGCAATGTCTGTATTGGACAAGACAAATATCAAGAATCTTTTGACATGGATCAAATGGCTCAGTGGGTGTTTTGGAGGGGACCAAATATTGGTTAATCTTAAATCAACTACCACTCTATCTATGCCATCTGCTATGGACTGAATTGTAGCCCCTCAAATTCATACATTGAAACTATAAATCCAATGTGACTGTATTTGGAGACAGGGACTATTAGGAGGTAATTAAGGTTAAATGAGATTATGAGGGTGGGTCTCTAACCCCATAGAGTTAGTGTCCTTATAAGAAAAAATACCAGAGAGATCATTCTCTCTCCACTATGTGAGAGCACCTTGAGAAAGTGACCATCTGCCAGATGGGCAGAAAGCCTTCATCAGAAACCTTGAGCATCATCAGCCAACACCTTGAGCTTACACTTAGCAGCCTCAAGAACTATGAGGACATAAATTTCTGTTATTGAAGCAACCAGTTGGGTATTTTGTTATGGCAGCCTGAGTTGACCAGTACATCTTTCAGGCAATCCTAATTCCTGGACTAATTAAGAAACTATGCAATAGTCTTTCTTGAGTATGAACTATTATATTCCAGGCATTGTACTAGGTACTTTAGATGTGTTACTTCATTGTATTCTTAGAATCCCATGAAGTCATTTTACAAATGAGGAAACCAGGGCTCATAAAACAAGAGTCAGTCACACAGTTAATAAATGCTGAAGTTTCAACTTGAACTCAGGCTATGTACATGCCATGACAACTCACTACACACTGTCTCCAATGGGACAGGAGATGGCTGGAGCTGGGAGACTGTGCTAGGAATTAATAAGATAGGATGTTGCCAACATAAATTTGTACCTAGATTATGCTTTTATTGATCACCTGCTAACTACCATTTATGAAAGGCCATAAATGCCAGGCTGTAGAGTTTTGTTTTGTTTTTTTTTGTTTTAATTTTATCCTCTTGTCCAGAGGTCAGCTAACTTTTTCTTTTCTGTAAAGGGCAAGATAGTGGATATTTTAGGCTTTGTGGGGTATATGTTGTCTGGAGCAATTACTCAACTCGACTGCTATAGCTGAACAACAGCCATAGGCAATAAGTAAGTGAATAAGAATGTATGTGTTACAGCAAATTTCATTTACAAAAACAGAGAGTAGATTGGATTAGGTCCTCATGCCAAAGTTTGCCAGCTCCTGCAGTAGTCAATAATAAATGATTGAAGGTACTTGAGAAGGATTTGATCAAAGAAGGTATTTTGAAGATGGCTTGGTGGTAATGTACATGATGATTTTAAAGAGGAAGAAAATAGAGGTAGATAGAAAAAGCTTAAGAAAACTGAGACTCAGCAGACTTGGTAGACTGCATGAAGAGAAAGGAGCAATGTATATCATGTGTGAATAGGTCAGGTGTTTGGGTTATGTGTTGATTCCCTTTAGAACTTAGAACTTTCTCTTTTGAAAACTCACAAAAATAGATCATGTGTCAGAGTAGGTCAATATTGATTTTTTCTTTCTATGTTTCTTTCCTGGCAAAAGAAAATATCCAATAACCAAAGAACTTATAGATGTTCAAAAGCAAGTCTCTCTGTCTCTTTTTTTCTCTCTCTCTCTTTCTCTTTTTCTGTGTGTGTGTGTGTGTGTGTGTGTGTGTGTGTGTGCGTGCGCGCATGCACACGCATGTGCTATAGTCCAAGAAACCATACAAATCAAAGAACCTAAGAAAACCTATAAAGTATTTTTATTTTTAATCACATTACTTAGTAATTCAAACAAACAATGAGGATGTGAAAATAAGGATGCTGCTGAGGAGTTCATGCCTCACAAATTGCTATAGCTCTAACACAAAGCTGTGTTGATGAGTTAGAATAAAATCACTCATTTACAGAATCTTCTTTGGGAGGAGACAGGAACCAGGCCACTTGGTCCTTTATTTCTCTATATAAAATCCTCTTTTATAAAAATGTTGGCATGGCAATTTCCTGTGTGTCAATGAGCGGGTAGACTTGACTACACTGTTTAGCAGATGGAGAGAAGGCCCAGGGGGATTTTAATTTACTTGGTCAAGATCACTCAATTAAACATCGCTTTATCTAGAAAAAAGACAAAACACTATGAATTTCTAACTACATGATCTCACCACCACAAATGGGAAAGTGAACAATCCAGTTAATGAGCCAGTTTTTGTCTATGTGATGACAAAGCATTGGTTTGACTCATATTACTTTTAAATTAGCCAGCTGTTTGAGTAACGTCATACAAAACAACTGGCATTCCAAATCACCCATTACTTCTTCCAATTTAATTGTATTGCCTTATAACAGTTAGTGGAAGAGCATTCACTCATTTGTTCATGCATTGTTTATTGGTTAAACCCTTAGTAAGCACCAACTTTTTTCCAGGGCAGGACATTGTGCTTAATAATAAAGGAAATATGGAGATGAGTGAGACACAACATCTGCCTGGAAAGTGTTTACAATCACATAAGGAATATAAGACAATGAAACAAATATTGATAAATAAATGACAAAATGTAATAAGTAGCATATATTGACCAAAAGTCAGGTGTTTACAACCTACAAGACTTCTCTCTTTGAGAAAAGAGCATTTGATACAACTCTGGTATATTGGATTCAGTATTTATTTATTTATTTATTTATTTATTTATTTATTTTTAACCTTTATTGTTGAAAGTATTACATATGTCCCTCCCCCCACCCACTTTGACCCATTCTAGCCCATCCTTGCCCTCCTCCCCAGGCCTTCAACCCCCTATTTTCCGTGTTCATGGGTTATCCATATATGCATACAAGTTCTTTGGTTGATCTCTTCCTACCCACCCACACACCCCCACCTTCCCTCTGAAATTCCACAGTCTGTTCCATGGTCCTATGTCTCTGCCACTAAATAGCTGTCTGCCATCTGCTTAGTCACAACTTTCTGAATAGTAGTATCTTCATCTAAAAAAGAATAGGTTGCATTATTTTTTAATAATATTTTTCCTACCAGTGCTATATTAAGTTTCAATATTTTAACTTGAAGAAAGACAGCTTTCAAAGAAAAAAAAAAGAAAGCTGTGATGAAAATGGTTGAAACATAGATGTTCTTGAAGACATGACAATGGATCTTAACTGATGGAGATGAGTTGGGCACACTCTTTAAGTAAACGGAACAACATGAGCCAGCTGCATATGTAAAAAAATAAAATCATAGCAAAGAGAACAATATCTACATTTGTTGGGTAAATGTCTGAAATTAAAATCTACTCAGGAAACTGGATGGAAGTGGCAGGCTTAAAGTAGATAGAACTATCTTTGACCAGTATCCGGTGGGAAAAGAAAGAATTCTTTGGGTCAGCCCCTTTGCTGCATAGCCAGCTGCATGGGGAAAGTGAAAGTATGGGAGTGGGAAAGGCCATCCAGTGCAGGAGTTGACATCCTAGCAGGTCAGTCCTGGGTACTGATAAGCCACATTGCACCAGAAGAGAATGAAGCATTCTTATCCCACAGCACAGGGCAATGGAAAGAAGCACAAGGATTTCTCAGGCTTCAGTTCCTATAGTTGATGTGGTATAGATGGCTGGGACCAGCTCATGGAAATCTCTAGGGCTATAGTTGACTAGGTCAACAAAATGAGTGAACATTATGAGGGATTTGGAAGTTTAACCTTTTGCACTCGGATGTCGAGTGTGACTCGACACGGTTAGCATTAGAATAAAGGAATCGAGAAAAAAGCAAGGGAGTGCAAAGGGTTAATTCACACCAGGAATGAGTAAAACATCTTTAGTTCAGCATGTGTGCTAGAAAGTCTGTTGTAAAGAGCAACAAACAACCTCTCTTTTGAGTTAAAATGAACAAATCAGTATTATTTAAGGCAGCAAAAACAGGAACTTTCTCATTAACATGAGCTTAGAAAGCTGTGAAATCTTATGAATATATGAGACACTAATAATGATTTTTAGCCCAGAGGAAAAATCAAAAGCAGCAAATTTAGAAGTTTAAGGGACCAAGTCAAACAACAGAACTAGTAGCTGTGGCATAGCCTAGGTCTGGTGATGGACATCGCTGTGGATATGGATCTAGAACCTGGCATCAAATCTATGACATAGAGGTTTCTGTAAGTATGAGTGGCCAGATGCCCTTCCGTCTCCCCAAAAACAACCTAATCCCCTTTCTTTTCCTTATCCCTTCCCTCAAAAGAAAGAAACTAGGCCTGGAATGTCACTATGAATCTTTCTTTTTGCTAGAGGTATAGAGAAATTTCCAAGAATAAATATCAGTGGTAATATCAAGGAATCTACCCTCTGACTATCAAGACTTAGGGACTACAAAAGGCAATTCAGAAAGTTACTACAGTAGTTTAACAATGGAATAACCCTCTGGAATAGGAGAGAATCTTCCTAAGAATAGACTCAACTCAGATCTGTTGCCTCTACCCTCAGGAACTGCAGGATATCCAGAAATTAGGAGAAAGACCATGCCACATGAATCTGGATAAATATGATGTTCAATTGCTTCAAGATTAAACATCTGATCCAACCAAGACTGGATCATGAGCATGTCCCACCAGGTGCATTATCATGATATTGGAATACCTTCAAGAGATTGTGGTCTTCCACAGTAGTAAGCAGCTGTGTGATATGCACTGCTTCACCAGGTTGGGTAGTAGTGAGTCTGTGTTGCAGGTTAATTCTCTCTATAGCTTGTAGAACACAATGGCCTAGCACCAAGCACCAGGAGACATTTAACCCCATAAAACATGTCTAAGGTATAATTCCTGAATTGTGGGGGAGATAGGGAAAAAATGATCCTTTGTTTCCTTCTCTTTAGCATTGTTTTAGAAACACCCATGACCTAGGTCTCCTCTTCTTGCATTTTTTGATATCTTCAGCATCTGAGCATAAGGTGAGGTTGAGGTGAGAACTGAAGTCAGTCTCTACAAGCCTGGTTGTGGGATATGCCCAAGGGGAGCAGCACATCATCCTGTTAAATGACTCAAGGGCATTTCCAGAACAATCTAGGAGGATTACTTTGTGGGAGATTAATGACCTAAGGGATCATTTCAAAGAACTGTTGGTTAATAGGATCATTACAGAATCATAGTCCATATGCCTCTTCAATTGTGATAGTGAAAAAGGAGTCTGAAAAAAATTGAGTGTGTGAATTATCATACTGTTAATTGTCCAACTAAAAGCGATCAATAGATTTCTTGTTAAGAACACCTAGAGTTCACCTTGTCAGATTTGCAGAGTGGGTATTATCAGATAGCAGTTATAGCTGATGATGATAAAGGAAAGAGAGCTTTTATCAGAAGAGCAAGGTTGCATCCATTTGAAAGTTTGCCTTAGCCTCTCCCAGGAGGCCCTGCTATAAACCCTCACTAAAAAAGGTTGTTTGTGACAGGAACTTTCTTGTCTTTATTGGAAATATCTACAGTTTCTTGAGAATAATATATAAATTATTTTTCACCTATGTGTTAGCAAAGGCCTCTGCTACTCAGGGAGCACTTGCTGTCCATGTCCCACCCATATCTTCTCAGTGCTCACTTCTAAACTGAAGGCTGCTTGCTGTGAATAAGTGCTAATTCTTATTTGCTACCCTGCCCCCCTGCACTACCCACTCAGCTTTGTAGCACATTATGCCACTTATCATGGCAAGACAAATGTGATAGGAGTTCATTCTCCTAGAAGCAGGCTTCCAACAATGAAGAATGTTCCTCTCCCTCTACAGACAATTCTAAGGTATGATCTGCAATACTCCCAGAGTTCCCTGATGGACTCAAGCTCCAGCTGCTCACAGTTATAAAATGTGCCCTCTATTGCCTTCCTTCTCTTTCCAGCTTCACTTCCCACTCCTCTAGTGGTGTTTCCTGGGACTACCTCCCTACTGACTCTCAAATCTTTGAGAGTTTGCTTCCAGAGGATTCCAAACAAAGACACTCAATAACAAATCTTGTTATATACGTTAATCTCAACTATTTTATTGCTCTTGGATGTGCCTAAAGATTGGGAACACAAACATATGGATAGACTTTTAATTTAAACGCAAAGCTTCTTTTTCTAACCTCTTGGCCCAAAATAAAAGGGAAGGTCAAAAGTCTATAATTTCAGGATACAAGCCACATCTTACCTATCTGGTGGTCATCTGAGCATCTCAGCTGAGGAAAAAGGGAATGGAAGCTCATGTCTGCAGTTTCTAGGTCCTTTAAAAACTTGCTACTCGAAGTTTAGTCCTTAGTATCACTCTAAAGCTTATTAGGAAAACATAATGTCAGAGCCCACCCATACCTACTGAATAGTCCTTTATTTTTATTTTTATTTTTTTACATTTTAAAGAGTGATTTATTTTACTTAATTTGTATCTTATATTAGACCACAGCTACTCAGAGCTGGATTAATTATATCTCTGGTTCATGACATTCTTTTTCTTATTAAATTTATTGGGTTGACATTGCTTAATAAAATTATGTAGATTTTAGGAGTACAGTTCTATAATACATCATGTGTATATTGGAATGTGTGTTTACCACCCCATGTCAAGTTTCATCCATCACCATTTGAGCCCCTTTACCCTCTTCTTCTACCCTCCCCTCTCCTCCTTTCCCTCTGGTAATTACCATATTGTGGTCTATGTTCATGTGTTTTATTATTATTATTTTTATTTCTTTGCTTAATCCCTTCACTCTTTCACCCAGCCTCCAACTCCTTTCCCTGCATTTTTTTTTTTAAAAAAAACCCCAGAATCTCCAGATGACTAATATGTATATTATAGATTGAACACCACTTCTCTCAGACACAAGGCTGGTCTTTTGGAGAAAAAAGGAAGCAGTATTTCCATCAGCAGATCTTGGCAGCTGCAGCTCTCTGCTTAGTTGTAATGTATTACTGCTATGTCAAGTAACACAAAGAGTTCTAGAATTTCCCTTTATGTGGGGTTACCTGGGTATAGATGAGATTTTACCAATTGCCACCAGGTGTAATAAACAGTCATGTATAACAATGTCATGTCCTACAGCCAAAGAACCAAAACACATGTAATTGAACAAGTTAAGTTTATTACTGGTTTCCTGAAGAGAGAACAGGCATCATAGGGAATCCTGGGGTGTCTCAGCAAGAGGTTGTCAGAAAGGACTTATTAAAGGATTTAGATGTTGGTTGAGTGATTTTGGAGAGGGTCTAAGGAAGTCAGGCTTTGCAGTAAATTGATTTCTATCAGAAAGCAGGGCTAATTCTATAATTGGGTATCTCAATAAATCTCATCTATCAGGAGGGCAGAATAAAGTGAAGCTAAAGCTATAATCGGAGAAACCACAGTGTGAGAGGGAAACAAAATGTAAATCTGCTTTTTACTTTGTGGGGCTCAGATCCCCTGTGCCACATTTTACCACTCTTAATTTGAACCTAGGAATTAAAGATATACACTATTTGTATAGCACAGCCTTTTTATAAACCAAATATTTCCTTTAATGCTCAACACAAGAAATAGTGGTATGTTCTACAGTTTAAAAAAACAACAACTGGTTGTGTTGGATTTCTTTTAAAATGGTATTATTCAATCATTTGATGAAGAAAAATATTTCTTATTGTGCAGCTACTATGGGTCACACCGTGCTTTCCTGTTGCCTAAAGATACGTGGTAAAGAAGACACTGTCTCTGCTCTAATAGTGCATGGAAATAGTGAAGAGGGACAGAGAGTAAACAAGTAAATATAACAAACACTCAAACAGTGAAAAGACTATGCATAAAATAAAACAGTGGAATAGATTGTTGTGGCAGAATGCACGGGAGAACGATCAGCCAGCACTCTGAGGGAGGAAAGTTTAACCTTTATTTCGCAGATCTGCTAGTCCAGGGGAATTCCGGATCCAAAGCCTGAACTGAACTCGTGGGGAGGCTCTGACCTATATATCTCCTCCAGTGGCAGGCCCCTGAGGGTCCCCGCAGCTCTGCCCAAGTCAGAGTGGGGAAGTCAGACTACAGTTTTAACCAGATACTGAACTAGGTCACAAGCCCCTCCATTTTCCTTTGCAAGATAATAATGGAGAAGGGGCTGCTTCAGTTAGTTTAGTCCGGAAGGGTCTTCTGAGGACATGCCATTATCAATGAGACCTGGATGATGAAGGGGACCCCACAATGTGCAGATCTGAAGGAATAGTCTTCATGATGGAGAGAACAGACAGTACAAAGCCCCTGAGTCTGGAACAAGATACTAGGTGTTTTCTAGTGTCATAATTTAGGAAGGGTCACAAAAAAGGCTGGACGGTAGAGAGATGATACCTACAATTTTATTTGCAATTTTTGAACCTGTGAAGTTCAAGATGCCTAACAAATAACTGGCATTTGGATATTTGAGTTTGGGAATTTGAGGGGACTGTTCAGAACAGAAGATAATGCATTTAGGAACTATTAGCTCTACTGTGTGGTTTGTGGTTTAATCCTGGCTTCTGCTCAGGATAGGTTTCCAGGGCTGACCAGCAGACCCTGAGTGATGGATGAATGATTTCTCTGACACGAGTTTCTGTGAAAGAGAGGGCTAAGGGACTGCCTGGCTATAGGAATCAGACAGCCTTGTTCACCTGCCTCTTCAAGCTTTTATTGTAAAAGCAGTTTAAGATAAAGTTTATCTTTTAGATACAATCAGTAGGGTAAGTAATCTTGGGAGGACACATGTGTCTGCAGTATCCTTTAAGCAAGGACACCTAAAGATTAAGCATAAGGATTCTGATAAACATCTAAGGGTTCCATGTGCACAGACTTGTTTGGAAAGGTCAAGGAAAAATTGGGGTGGCCGCCTTCAGCCAACTCCCCTAGGTCAGAATTTCCTCCTTACAAACTTTCCAACCAAAGTCTCCTGTGCTCCCCCACAATAGGTCTTCAGTATATAAGTTCTGGAAAGCAGCAACAAGCAACTGCTAGGTAAAGAAAGAGGAAATAATGAGAAAGTATTGTTGCCAGTGGATGAAACTCCCCGGTGGTTTTGGGGAGTGAGGTTCTTGGGGTGTCACCCTGGGTCTGAACCAGCAGCATCTGAGGCTGCAAAAAGCAGAGAGGAGGAAGCAAATTGCCCACATAGATATTAGAATGGGGGAGACAAAGAGGGATGCATGATAGAATTCCCAGGACAGAGAGGCTAATTTCCAGTTCTCACCTGGCTCCCTAGAGTCTTGGTCAGCCTTCACCTTCTTGGCTTTTTTGTGCTGGCTTTGGCAGGCAGGGTTCACGTTTTTCAAGCTGTCCACAGAAGCATCCTCACTCCTGGCTCGCCATCTGTTGCCAATGGATGAAACTCCCCTGTGGTTTGGGGGAGTGAGATTTTTGGGGCACATCTTCAGAAGCCCCCAGGGGAGGATGGAATGTGAAAGAAGGCTTTATTTGTTCCAAAGTCCTCTGCCCCTAAAGCCAGTCTTGAGAGAGTGGCATCGGGGAGTTTAGAAAAGTCAGAAGCAGGCCCAATGTCTAGAGTTTCCATTCTATTGCAGCCGGGTGTGGTTCAGCATCCAAGTTAATTAAAGTCCAGGAGTCCACATGTGGAGCCCACATGGCCAGGAGCCTGTGGGGCACCGGGGAGCGTGCCACTGCAGCGGGAGTCCCAAGTGGGCCCGGAGCCCTGGAGCCAAGAGAGAAAGGAAGAAGGAGACTTGGACTTCCTTTGTTTGGAAATTTATATATTTAGATTTTGCATGCTTACAAAATCTGGCCAATTATTTGTTTCCAGGTATGATTGACAGGCAAGCATTTCTCCATGTCACTCAGACCTTACCACACATGTGCCTAAACAACCTTTTTCTAGTCTCTTCCCCCATCAGTCAGCAGGGAACGGACTTGGAGAATGTTAAATGTAGTTTTGGGACAAAGCTGTATTAATGGCATGCCTATACTCCCCTTCTCCTCGGTTCCTGTTAAATAATAAGCTGGGTTATTACAACATTATCAGTATGATATCCTTGGAATGGGATGAAACATTTAATGTCTTTGAAATTTTTAGGCAGGATTGAGAGAGGATGCCTTCCCCTTGACAAAATCCTGAAGGACAATATCCTTGAGTTGAATCTGCTTATTGATCTCTAGGTAGGATGGAGATTGGCTGAAACTAGGAGATGAAAACCACTTTTCTCAGATGGCAGTAGGAATGGCAATAAAAGGTGAGAGGGAGAGGATTGTTAAGTATTATAAGGCAAGGAACTAAGGTACATCCCTGTGCACTGACATGGGAATGAATTAAATACAGCAGGGACTTTAAAGAAGGAAATATTGTTTAAGGACTGGAACAAATAGCCTTAAAGTGATAGTGTCAGCATAGGCAGTTAGTTATTCATATAAGGAAGAAAACAAAAGGAAATTAAATAATTTTAATAAACTTGGAAGCAGATACAAATAACAGGACAGAATTTCTATCTAGGTCCTGGGAAGCAGACCCATTAACACACTCTAGGGGGGTTGCCACTGGTCCAGGGACAGAAAACCTCTGTAGAAAGGTGGGGGGAGGAAATTCCTCTGCTCTAGATGATATAATGAAACTTTTGGACATGCTCAATGGGAGTCAGGGTGAGGAAACAGAGGGCCAGGACCTGGTGTGGGAACAATCCAAAAGGTAACTGGATTGGGTAGAGGGCATGAAACCCCAACAGAATTTTCTGGGAGGAGGGACCAATCCAAGTGTATGAAAAGTTAGAAGTTTGGGTAGGATAATTCAAATGGTCCTTTATCCTTTGCCTAAACCAAGAAAACATAGGGAGAATGAACAGAAGCCACCCTCTTGGTCCCCGAGGGTGCATTAGTTCCTCTTAATTCACAATGAAATCTTACCATCACGTTTAAATTTCTCTTAGGGTCACTGAAGGAGGTTCATTGTATTACTCTGTACACTTTTATGTATGCTTAATTTTTCCTTAATGAAGAGTTTTCTATTTAAAATTTTATTCAAATATACCTTTATTAAGTAAGATTTATTTGCTTCTGTTTTTTGTTAACATAAGAAATATGCTGTATAATGCACACACACACACACACACACACACACACACACACTAATGCTTTCTTTTATTTATTTTAGTTTTGCAGGATAGATTTCCAAGAGTAGAATTGCAGACCAATACTATGTATACATTTTTTTATTTAAAATCTCTTGACACATTGCTTTCCAAAAGGATTATAACCTTTTACGCACCTATCAACAATTTATATAACTTTTTCTTCTCATGCTTACTAACATTTGTGACTAATACTACTTTTAAATTTTACCATTCTGCTGGATATAAAATGGCATAGCTCATTTTTTTTTTATTTTCTCTACTATTAGAGATGTTTAGCACATTTTTAATGTTTAGTAGTCACTTAGATGTGCTCCTTTATAAACTGCATTTTAATAGTCTTATAATTTTTCTAATAGGATATTCATTTGCTTATGATGTATTTTTATGAGATTTTGTGTATAGACATTGCTTTTTATCTATCATATGTTTCAAATGTTTTATTATTTATAATTTGCATATCAACTTTGTGTATGGTATGCTTTTTTCACGCACTATCCTATCTAAAAAAGAGTAATATGCAAATTGACCATCACTCCAACAACAAGATGGCTGCCCCCATGTGGTCAAAGATGGCTGCCCCCATGAGGACACAAGATGGCCACCACAAGATGGCCAACAGGGGAGGGCAATAGGGAGGGACCAGGCCTGCAAGGGAGGGCAGTTGGGGGCAATCAAGCCTGCAGGGGAGGGCAGTTAGGGGTGACCAGGCTGGCAGAAGAGGGAAGTTGGGGGTGACTGGGCCTGCAGGGAAGGGCAGTGTGTGGGGGGGGATGACCCAGGCCTGTAGGGGAGAGCAGTTGGGGAGTCCAGGCCTGCAGGGGAAGGCAGTTAGGGGGGATCAGGCCAGCAGGAGAGGGCAGTTAGGGGTGAACAGGCTGGCAGGGGAGGGCAGTTAGGGGTGACCAGGCCAGCAGGAGATGGCAGTTAGGGGCAATCGGGCTGGCAGGGGAGCAGTTAGGCATCGATCAGGCTGGCAGGGGAGTGGTTAGGGGGTGATCAGGCTGGCAGGCAGAAGCAGTTAGGGGCTATCAAGAAAGCAGGCAGGTGAGCAGTTGGGAGCCAGCAGTCCTGGATTGTGAGAGGGATGTCTGACTTCCTGTTTAGGCCCGATCCTGGGCAGTTGGACATCCATCGAGGGTTCCCAGATTGGAGAGGGTGCAGGCTGGGCTGAGAGACACACACCCCCATGCACAAATTTCGTGCACCAGGCCTCTAGTGTTTATATACCTAAATATGTCTATCTTTTCTTTAATATATTTTGAGTTTTCTATTTTGGTTAAAATTTTTCTCCCAAACCTTCAAAATTTTCTTCCAAATCATTAAGTATATCCATTGCAAATGTATTAATTAAAGTTTTAAGAAATTTTCCTGGTTTATTAGACTTTTCGAGAATCAGCTTTTGGACTTAATTATTCTAGTTATAATTTTTCCATCTTATTAATTTCAGCTTTAGCTTTATGCATGCCCTTATATTTTGTTGTTGTTGTTGTTGCCTGAGACATTTCCTTTCTTTATATCTTTAACTACCAGGATATTTAAGACTTAATATGTTCCCTTGGGTATTTTTGCAGTATTCCTCAGTAATACTCTATGGTTTATAATTAAGCTTTTATTTTACCATTGAGTTTTGAGTTTAGAATTATTCAAGAGTGTATTCCTTGCCGAAACCGGTTTGGCTCTGTGGATAGAGTGTCGGCCTGCAGATTGAAAGGTCCCAGATTCAATTCCAGTCAAGGGCATGTACCTTGGTTGCAGGCACATCCCCAGTAGGGGATGTGCAAGAGGCAGCTGATTGATGTTTCTCTCTCATCGATGTTTCTAACTCTCTATCCCTCTCTCTTCCTCTCTGTAAAAAAATCAATAAAATATATTAAAAAAATAAAAAAAATAAAAAAGAATGTATTCCTTAATCTCCAAATCATTAGAGTTTTAAGTTTATTATTTATTTCTAATTTTATCATATTATGATTATATTGTAGAATAAATAGTAAAAATATCTTTCTAAAAAATATGTTAAAGCTATCACCAGAGATAACTACAAAGAATATTTTATTCTTTGTGGTGGACTGGTAGAAACTTAGCATGTAGTGCTTGTCCAAAGTCTTTTCTGTGTCCCAATGTCTCTAGCATGATTTTTTTTGTGTGTGTGTGTTGTTGTTGTTTTTTTTGTTTGTTGTTTTTTTGTTGTTGTTTTTTTTGCCAAACACTTGTTTTTTCATCTCTATGTGAATTGTTTTTCTCCTCTTAGAAGTCCCTGGCCCCTACTACCCCTTTCTCCTTAACTCTGGATGGCATATAAATCTCAATTATCTGATTGCCTTTGGGCCCTCATGATGTTATGGAGCCCCATACAATCAAAGTTCATTTTTTTCTTATTAATTTTCTTATGTTAATTTGACCAGTCAAGAAACCTAGAAGGTAGAAGAAAATATTTTTCCTCCCTAACAATTACAACCTATACTTTCAGGGGTCTATATCTCTAACTTCATTAACTTCCTAATAAAAGAATGTCAATCTTTTATTTAGTAAGCAACTTTTTCTTTCCAGCTACAGTTTGTAAAATGCCCTCAGTAATCTCAGAATCCAGGGATCTTTATCATGACATGTCTGATCTGTCTTTTCCTCTCAATTTTGCATGGGATTTGCTAAATCCTGTCAATCTGATTCCAATCTATCTTCAGAATAGGGCATTTTCTTCTACTACTTGTGAAATTAAATAATTTATCTTATGTCCACTCATTTTTTTTTCTTCCTCTAGAACTAATGTTATTTGATTTTTAGGATTTTTGAATTTTTCTCTTTTATGATTTTCCTCATTATTTCCATTTGTGGGTTTTTGTTTGTTTTTTTTTTTACTTTGTTTTGAAGCATTTTTTTTAATTTAATATTTAAGACCACTCATTCAAGTCTTAACAATAACCATTATATTTTCACAATAATCTATTAACTTTTTATTTCAAACACCAAGTTTCTCAATATCAACAATGTTATTTATCTCCTGATGTGCTTATTCGTACCCTTCAGCAGTCCTTAGTTAAGAGCCGCCATTGGTGGGATTTTAATTTTCTCAGAGGTGTTTGGGTCCAGCCTCTAATCAACCTTAATGTGATAATACCATGGGTGAAGAGAAGTGGAGCTTTCTCGGCATCTGTAGGCTACTAAAGCTTTAATGTGCCTATGGTCACCTGGAAATCTTACTAAAATCCTGGTTCTAATTCCATAAACCTGTATTGGGGCCTTTGATTCTACATTTTATTAAGCAACCAGGTGATACCATTGTTTTGGGAGGTCAAGGACAACATTATGCATAGCAAGGGACTAGTTTATACCAAACAGCAGTTTGTTGGTCCCAAATAGATGCATTATGGAGACTTTTTCTGCTTGCATCCATGAGTAAAAACTATCATTTCCCAGGCCTTGGTATTAGAAAGGATACACACCACCTGTTTGGCTATTCTTGCTAGCTGGCGGAGACCAGTAGGTTTTCTCAGGAACACTCATCTTTCCTCCTGGGCAATTGTTGGTCTCTGTAGGGCAAACTCTCCACAATTTTGATCAGCACCTCATAGCTTTCCATCATTGATCTCCAGAGGCATTCTAAGACCAGAAGGACAAAAGGTCTTTCATTTCTCTCCATCTGTTCTTGGAAGAGCCGAGGCCTGTCTATACCCTCCAGGCCCCAGTCAGTTGGTCTAACAGCTGCTTGGCTCAGGAAACGTAGTTTGCTATTGATTTGGATTTGGGGGACATGTTCCAGTTCCCATCTTCAAATACAAAGAAAGCCTCTATCTACTATATTTTTTTAGCCAAGGGTGGTGTTCAAGATAATAAAAAATGCATACATATTTTTAAGTTTAATACCTGTGAGTCTGATCTAAGTTTCGGTCAAGAGCCCGGATTTTAAGCAGAAAAAAGAAGGGAAAAATCAGATGAAATTGCATCACTGAGTTGTAAGGGGAAAGAGTTAGCATTCTGAGGAAACTTCCTTTGACATTTCACTGAAAGTAAGATGATATTTTAAAACTTGGGGTACTAAACAACTAAAAAAGAAAAAATATATAAATAATTGAAAAGAGGGCGGGATCACCATATTCTCTACTCCTCGTTCTTCTATGGGAGGATCCTAACATTGTTTGGCATATAGGTAAATGAGAATAAACTTTGAACATTGGGCGTTTCCCTTTCTTATCCTTCAGGGTGTGTGGCATCATCTTTATACCTTTCCTGTGCACCATAATAGAGGAAGCTAAGCATATGTGCTGTGAAAATGCTTAGCAGTCTTATTTCATGCCTGTTTATTCCTAGAGTTGTCCAGATACAACTTGTAAGACAGTTTCTCTTATTTTCCAAAATTCAAAACTATATATTTTATATTTATAATAAGCGGTTAAGCCAACAGTGATAGACATTCCATAGGAACCATTTTTACCCTGTCTTAATGAGGTTGGTCTGCATGGAGTAGAAGGGAACAGAGCAGCTGCAGGCAGAATTTAAGGGGCTGCTATGAAGCAGGAAAAGTCTCCCTCAGGAAAGAGCTGTGCCTTTAACAGTGTGACCTAATGGAAGAGCTACAAGACATAAAAATGCAGCATTCCCAAGGCCTGAGGCTTTCATTCTTCCGTAACAGCTGTGGTGAGAAAAACTCCCAGAGAGACTGTAAAGGAGCAGTGGTGTTGTCATTATCATTCCTGTGTAAAGAAAAACTCTTTTGTGTTTAAGGGTCTTTTTCCATTTTATTTCCCCCCCTTTTGTAATAGTTCTATCCATTTTATAAGATATCTCTGAAAACTTTCAACTGTGATTTCAGGACTCAGTTTCTAACCAATACTCTAGCTCTGATACAGTAAATACTAGTTTTATGCTATTCAGTGCAGTGCTACTTAAATTGTTTTCTTATAAAAGTTCAAAAGTTTATCTACTTACAGCCTTGATGCCATCTGTGTTGCTAGGGCACATGTGTGAACCAATAGCAATGCAGTAAGATTTCATGAATCTATAGATAAACTCTGCAACAATGAGCACTTATTTCACCTACTACATTGGGGACATAATTATAAGACTATAGATCTAGAAGAAGCCTCTAGAGGCTATCAGATTCAAACATTTCTCTCCAAATATCTCAATACTAGTCAAGATTAATGGTTGTTTGTTTTCTTTTTTCATATAATATATATGTTAATCCTCACCTGAGGATATTTTTCCATTGATTTTTAGAGAGTGGAAGGGAGGAGGAGAGACAGAGAAACATCGATGTGAGAGATATACATCATTGATTGCCTCTCACACGGGCCAACCTAGGCCTGGGATTGAACCTGCAACTGAGGTATATGCCTTTGACCAGAATCAAACCCTGGGTCCTTCAGTCTGCGAGCTGATGCTCTATTCACTGAGCCAAATTGGCTAGGGCTATTTGTTTTCTTCATAAACATATTCCAGGACAGAAATCCCATAATTATCCATGGTTTTAAAATCATCCAAATATAGGAAGAGGTTCTATTTATCCCTCTAAAACCCCACTTATTTTAATAATTTTTATTTCAAAAACTTTAGGATTTTATTTACTAGAGTAATTTTGTCTTTTTACATTGTTAGTCTGTCACCTTGTAGGTACAGTAAAAGAAAGGATGATAAAGGAGTATATAAATGCAATACAAATTTATTTATAGGTATGCTGCAATTGATTAACAAGTTTTCATGAGTTAAAATAAAATTGTTGAACTTATGCTATTTTACTCACAAGCAAAATGAAGAAATTGAACTAGATGATTTCTAAAATTTTTTCGTATTGACTATATTTGAATCAATTCAATTTTGGTTTATGAAAGTTCCCTAATACTTTCAACACTAAATGTTACCCACCAAATCCAACATGAAAATATCCAGGGCTTCCTTTATAAAAGAAAACTGATATGAACTTTATAATTTAGTGGTGTGATATTCATAGAAAAGATATTTCTGAACCAAGCCTGTGTTTCATTAACGTTATGGGTGTTTTGATCTTACACTTTATGTTTTCCAGTTCTGTTCTGAGATTCTAAAAACTTGTTGAGAAATCAAGGTTAATCAATCCATCAGAGATCAGTATGACATTCATTTGCAAATTAGAATTTCTTTTTACACTTCAAAGTTTCTCTCCCACCCTCAGGAATACACAATAATTTCAATGACATGCTCTTTATAAACAGAACACAGAAATGAATGGGACTTGGGGAATGGATTAGAATTGGTCTTTGCAAAATAGAAGGGCCTCAAATTGCACATTCTTAAGATAATCTGCACTGAATGAATACTATTGTGGGTCTCCTGCAACATGCTGCAGGATTTTTTCTTTGTAATGTAACTGAGAAAGGAATGGTATCTCAACCCGAAGGTTTAAGGACAAAGACTTTAACAAATAATGTCAAAATCATCACAACTTCTTTTCATTTCTCCCACTCCACTCAAGGCTTCAACTTGACTTTCCCTCATTAATCCCCTCACAATCAACAGGTGGCCCAATCTTATAATGTTGCTATAATATAGTCTCTTGATTATAATTTACTCAACTTCCTTTTCCCACCTGAAAATCTCTATGATCACTCATTCTATGCTCTGTGTTATAAAGAGATAGCTACCAGGACTTAACAGTCAGACAGATCTGCCCGGGTCCAATACTTCCTAGCTAAACAATCTCGTGCAAATTATTTAATCTCTCTGATCATCAGTATCCTTAAAATGGGAATAGCAATACTTCCACCACAGGATGTTGTAAGGATTCAGGATAAAGTATACCTCTCTATATAAGTGTGTTTAGTAGATTGGTTCTAGTTGGCACACCATAAGTGCTCAAGAATTAGTTATTATTTTTATCTCTGAGGAAAAAGTGTATTTCCTCCTTAGGAATGCTAATTTATCCCATCTTCTCCAGGATCACCAAATGCCCTCCACAAATGCTCAGCTTTTTAATCATTAAAAAAAGGTTCCTCCTGGGCTTACAAACCTGTTCATGTAAAACTCTATGATATTCAATAAATGAATACTGACATATAACCACCACCACAAGAAAAATAAAGTTCAATTACCCCAAAAAATTTCCTCTGAGCCTTCTCTTTAACCTCAGTCTCTGGCAATCATTGATCCGTTTTCTAGTCTTACGGTTTTGCCTTTACAAAAAAAGTCATATAAATGGAATATGTAGCCTTTTACGTCTAACTTCTTTCATTTTGTTTAATGCATTTGAACTTTCTCCATTTTGTTGCAAGTATTGGTCATTTGTTCCTTTTAATAGCATTCCATTGAATGGATACACTATAGTGTTTTCCAGTTGTGTGAGTTCTCCATTCTCTCATTGAGGGGCATTTGAGTTATTTACAGTTTGGGGCAATTATAAATAAACTAAGGCTGAGTTTTAAATTACTTTTGTTCAAATTATTTTTCATTTTTACATTTAGCTCTTTGAAGTTGAGGAGCAATTTCCTTTCCCAATCCCTACAAATTCACAGATTCATAGATTCTATAATTTTTTGTTTATGCTTGCAATGTAGCATTTTCTATCTGAGCTAACCTTCTTCTACTAGTTTGCCAGACTCAGGCTCTGTCAGCCAAAGCCTGTTCCTATCACTCTGTTTTCCAATATTTCCCCCTTAGGACAAAAAGTTCATTAGATACATAATTAGTCATCCACATCACTTTGAGCAAAAGTTTTATGATAAGTTTTACTACCACAAAGTAGGGAGAAATATTCCAACATCAAATAACAATTTTCTTCCCACCTGCTTCCCAGCCTTTATGCCAATGCAAGAAATTTTAGGTTTTCTATTACAGTGCCTCCAAAATTCTAGATATCAATTTTTACACTAATCATTTTAGAGTGTAATAGCAAACCCACCCAAACTCTAGTGACTAATCACAATAAAATGTACTTTTCCCTGGTGCTTTCTGTCGCACGCAGTCAGGTAGAGGGCATTCTGCTCATTGTGTCCCTCAAAGAGCCAGTCGGACAGAAGTCCTGTCTCAATATAGACTTCAGTTATTACTGCAACAGCAGGAAAGAATTGGCCAAAAGAAGTCACAGAGCCACACCTAACTTCAAAGATGGTGAGGAAATAAAATCCAACCATGTGCCCCAAAATAGAGTTAACAGTGTATAAAGGAGAGTACAGCTGCAACAGTGTCTAAGATTCCCCCAAGTGTTTAGGTAATTTTTCTAACACCATTTATTTATTACATTATTTGCCCAGCAATTTTAAATGCCACCTTTATCATCTACTTAATTCTCATATGTAATTTGTCTGTTATTGAACTCTATTTTATTAGGACTTTATTTCTTCCTATAACTGTACCTCAAGTACCATAGCTATCTAAAATGCTTTGATAGAGGTAGGGCAGGTCCTTCGTCACTACGCTGCTATTTCAAACATTTTATGGACTCTTGTTTTCACTTATTTATTATTTACAAGACATATTGTATCAAAAAGTGATAAGGGAATAAAAACAATCCAACAATAAAAATATCCATATAAATAAAGCACGAATGTTCCTCTTCAATCTCTTTTTCACTTTCGTTCTACTGTTAAAATGCATCTGTGACCTATATTTTGCCAGTTATATTTTATACATGTACGTGAACATTTTTATAGCTTAATAGTACACTGTTTTGGAGGGTTAACTGTTTAACATAATTTGGATCACATTATCTATGTTGTTTTACCACTTTTTAAAATTTATTTTGGTTGTGGATGGGAAACATGATTTCAAAACTTTGAAATTTGTAAATGCAGTGTATATGTTTTATGGTTCAGCATGTGATTTATTTTAGTGCAGTTACATGTTTTCTTGAAATGAGTATTTTGCAGTTATTGGATATAGAGTTCTATAAATGCCACTTAGATCAAGTTGATTGATAGTGTTTTTTAAATATTCTATGATGATCTGTACTGATATATTGTATACTCATTATACACTGAGAGAAATATTAAAATCTCTAACTTTCGGAATTTATCTATTGCTCTCATTAATTATATCCTTTTTTGCTTTGAGTATTTTAAAATATTATTATTGAGTGTATGTTCACGTTAGGATTGTTATGTCTTGATGACTATTTTGTGATTATAAAATGACACTTTTATGTCTAATGATACTTGTTGTCTTAAAGTCAATGTTGTCTGACATTGAAGAGCATACCAGTTTTCATATGCTTAGTGTTTGCATAGTGTATTTTTCCATTCTTTTATATCATATGTATCTTTATTATTATATTTACAGTGGTTCTCTTGTAGGCAAGCAAATAGTCGGTGTTTGTTTTTTTATGCAGTCTGATAAACTCTGAATTCAAATTATTTGTGGAATTGAGATCAAATCTCCATGATTTGCTTTCTATTTGCTCTTTGTTTCTTTCTTCTTTTTCTGTATTTGGGGTTAGTAAAATTTTTAATATTTTATACTATCTCTTCTATTGGCTATTTATATAATACTGCTTTGTGAAGTGTTTTGCTCATTTTTGTTGTTTGTTTATTTATTGTTGGTTTTGGCATGTTTCCTCTAGGGTTTACAATATACATCTCTAATTAATCACAGTTTTCTTGAATTAATATTATGTCACCACATATTATGTAAGAAACAGTGGTAAAATTCAGTATGCACTGCTCCTATTTTTTGCAATAATGTGTCATATATTTATTTCTACATGTAGTATAAACTTCACAATAGTTTGCTTTTCTTTCCTCAGGGATCACAATTTATATTGATTTCAGAGAGTAAGGGAGAGAGAGAGAGAGAAACATCAATGATGAGAGAGAATCATTGATTGGCTGCATCCTGCATGCCCCACACTGGGGATCAAGCCCAGGCATATGCCCTGACAGGGAATCAAACCATGACCTCCAGGTCAGCGCTCAACCACTGAGCCCGCTGGCTGGGTGGTATTGATACATACTTAATAAATATTGATAAATTGCTTTCTGAAGTGTTTGAGTAGTTTTCATCCACATTATTTGAGTGTCTATTTCATTATACATTTGACAATGATTTTATCTCCATTAATTTCATAGGCAAAATAAATTTTTTCCAATTTACAAATATTTTATTAATTATAAGTTGAGCATTATTTTATAGGCTTATTAATCAGTTAATGTTCTTATATTGAAAATTATTAATGTCTTTCAATCACTTACTTTTGGTTCTCACCAATACTACTCTCATTTACTAACATCCTGATCACTGCCCCTCATTTATTAAAGGCTTTTTAAAATCACTCCAACTTTCTTAAGTTCTGCAATTATTCTGGTTATCTATCAATATCCATCTAATACCTTTGCCTCTCATTTTATTGACTTTCTCACTTTCAATGATTCCATCTTTGCCATACACACCTACCTCACTCATCGCTGCAAATATTTCTTAAACTTATATATCTACAATTTCCCTCTGACCTTAACCTCTCTCATCTTACCAGCTCTCCTATATCATTGTTACCATAATACTTTGTAATCATCTAAGTGCCAAGTACCTAAGAGTCATCAATATTCTCTGTCTGTCAAAATCCAACTGTAAAACACGCCTGATCTTCAGATCCACATCAACTCCATGAAATATTTTCATAATAATTTTTCAGATCATCTCTCTGGCCCTTCATCTTTCATTATGAATAGGCTTTAAGAAACTCAACCCAACTTAATGCACCTGCCTTCCTTCTCTCTGACTAAACTTTGCTTGATGTGCACTGCTGACGATTAGCCCCATCACATTCAAGAACTTGTGCCTCAACTAGGCCTTCGGTGCTTGTCAGGAATCCTGTCTATTTATTTAAGTTGATTCCACTTTCAACCATTGTCAACAGTTACTACCATAAACTCTCTTCAGCTAACAAGATACCTCTTCAAATGTCACTTTCAGAAAATAATCTCAGTCATTACTTTACAGAAATTAGCAGCCAATTTTTCCTCAACTTCTTGCCACTCTGTTGTTATTTTACATTCCCCCATTCTTCTTTTTCCCCTGACACAATTCGAAAGGGGTAATTTCCCCTAACTAAAGTTAATGGCCTCCATTCTTGCTTCTTTGCTTTCTCTGTTTCATAAATCATCCAGGTCTCTCCTGTGTCTTCAGCATCTCCAGTTATCAAGGTGATTTGTTTTTGTGAGCATGTAACTTGGGTTTTTCTCATATTTAGAGAGATAGAGAAAAGAAAGAAGGAAGGAACGAAAGAAGCAAAGGAATGGAGTCAGTCAGAGAGGGCAGGAGGGAGAAAGAGAAATTTCACCCAGTACTTCACTAGCTAACATGCTTGGCAAATAAAAGTTTATGATAAACATTGGAATAAATGTTGAAAAGCATTAAGTTTCAGAGTGATAAACCTGATTTATGAGCTTCATGGTGTCAAGGAAGAAAACTATATCATCCTTCTGGAACTGGAACTGTAAATCCAAACAATGTCTTAAAAGTAATATCTAAACCACTCCACCTATTTTGTGACAACAAAGATCACATACAAGCAAAAAATAAAGTATTATACTTATGTATGTTTCCTAACCATATGATATAATGGAAATAAAGTGTAGTTCTTTTAGGAGAGCTAGAAACATTTCCAAGGGACAGAGAGCACCATTAATTGAACTCAATAAAATTCATATATATCAATTAATCATACATTCTAATTACATTATAAACATATTACATGTATTAGTATTTTATTTTGTTCAGATTTCACTGGTTTAAGTTAGAAAGAAAATTATGTACTTCACAAACCCTAAAAATATTTCGTGTGTAGCAACTTTAAGGGTAACAATTTGCTTTAAAAATACTGTCATTAGTATATGTCAATATAGCATTTCTTCCACAAATCTATTAATCTTTTTTAATTACTTGGTTTTATCAATTATTTAAGTTTTAAAATTTTTATCTTCAAATTGAATGTCCCAAGTGAATACATTTTAGGTTAGTTTTAATATTAAAAGCAGGAGCTATAAGCTGATTGTACATAATGATTCTTATTAGAATAAGATTACAAACTACCTTTAAGAATAGATTCCTTAAAAGTTTTCAAATATACACTAAGACCTGAAATTTATTATTTCACGCACCAGATGTCACTGTTTCTCCATGCTAGTAAAATGGACCAACAAATTTTGGCAGTTAAAAAAAGAACAATTGACTCTATATTTCTATTCTTAAGTGCATATTCAGCAGAAATGTATGTGTAAAACAAACAACAACAACAACAACAAAAAACAAGACCACAAATATTCATAGTGGTGCTATCCATAATATTCAAAACTAGAAATTTCCCAAATGCCAATCAAGAGTATAATGGTACGCATCTAGCAATATATTAAAAAGATCATATACTATGACCATGTGAGATTTATTCCAGGGATGCAAGGCTGGTAAAATATTCACAAATCAATAAATGTTGTACATTACATAAACAAATTGAAAGACAAAAATCACATGATCATATCAATTGATGTAGAAAAAGCATCCCTCAAAACCCAATGCCCATTTTTTATAAAATCTCTTAGCAAAGTGGGACTAAAAGGAGCATACCACCACATGATAAAGGCCATATATGACAAACCTACAGCCAACATCATGCTCAATGGGCAAAAGGTAAAACCATTTCCTCTAAGAACAGGGATACCCACTCTCACCACTCTTATTCAACATAGTACTGGAAGTTCTAGACACAGCGATCAGACAAAAAATAAAAATGAAAAAGAAATAAAAGGCATCCAAATTAGAAAGGAAGAAGTAAAATTGTCATTATTCACAGATGACATGATATTGTACATAGAAAACCCTAAAGACTCCACCAAAAAACTACTAGATTTAATAAATGAATTTGGCAATGTAGCAGGATACAAAATCAACACCTAAAAATCAATGGCTTCTTTATACACCAATAATAAATTCTCAAAAAGAGAAATTAAACAAACAATCCCATTTACCATTGCAACAAAAAATTAACATACTTAAGAATAAACTTAACCAAGGAGGCAAAAGAACTATACTCAGAAAACTACAGGACATTGAAAAAAGAGATAGAAGATATAAACAAGTGGAAGAACATACTGTGTTCATGCATTGGTAGAATCAACTTTATTAAAATGTCCACCATGCTACCCAAGGCAATCTACAGACTCAATGCAATCCCTATTAAAATACCAATGACATATTTCCCAGAGCTAGAACAAATACTCCAAAATTTTATATAGAATCAAAAAGACAATGAATAGCTGAAGCAATTTTGAGAAAGAAAAACAAAGTTGAAGGAATCACAATACCAGATTTCAAGTTATACTACAAAGCCACCATAATCAAAACAGCCTGGTACTAGCACAAGAACAGGCATATAGATCAATGGAACAGAACAGAGAACCCAGAAATCGACCCAAGCTATTATGCTCAATTAATATAGGTTAATAACGCAGATTTTATAATCAAAGAAAACACGATAATTTCAAGAGAAACATAAAAAGTGCTATAAACTTTATTTTTTTGTTGATGTGAATATTGCAGTGTTGTTTTTTTTCTATTCAGTACCTGAGTATAATTATTCCAGATATGAAAACTAATATATACTAATAAATTAATCACAAAGTATTTCTTGTTTTACTGATAGAACCATGTTATAATAAATCCATAATGAACACACACACACACACACACACACACACACACAAAGTGCTTTATTCAAAGTATGTCCATCGTTAGCTACACATTTCCCCCATCTTTCAGGTAATTTGTGGATACCGTCCCAATAGAACTTTTCTTGTTTTGAGGCAAACCATTCAGAGACCCAATTTTCCACTTCTTCATACATTTTGAAGTGCTGCTCAGAAAGTGTGTGTGCCATGGATCAGAACAAGTGGTAATCTGAAGGAGCAAGGTCTGGTGAATACAGCAGGTGGGTTAATACTTCCCAGGCAAGATCTTTTAACGTGTCTTTAACTGGTTTTGAAGTGTGTGATGGTGCATTATCAGGAAGCAAAATTACTTTGCTGTGTCTTCTGTCCCTGTCTAGTCATTTTACCATCCAAGTGTGGTTCAGATTGACCTGGATGTTCTTTGTCTTTCACATCGAAATCATCACTTTTAAAGCATTTAAACCAGCTTTCACAAGTATCTTGAGATGGAGCATGTTCACCATAAGCTTCCCAAAATATACGATAACTTTCAGCAGCGCTTTTCTTCAAAATGAAGTAATGAATTAAAACTTCTCTCAAATGCTCTTTTTTTGGCATGAAATTTGACATTTTTTAAGTGTAAAAATATCTATGATGTTAAAACCTTCAGAAAATTTGACATATGAAGTTTTGCAGCTTGTTGTCAATACAACAAAATAGCATACATATCAAATTGCATATATATCAACATATGTGTAACTCCATCTATTGATAAAAATCTGCATTATTAACCAGTACACCCACATAGTATTTGACAAAGGAGGCAAGAGGATACAATGGAGTCAAAAGAGTCTCTTCAATAAGTGGTGTTGGGAAAATTGGACAGATATATCCCCCAAAATGAAACTAGACCACCAAATTATACCATACACAAGAATAAACTAAAATGGATAAAAGACTTAAATGTAAGTCATGAAACCATAAAAATCCTAGAAGAAACCATAGGCAACAAAATCTCAGACATCTCTTGTAGCAATATGTTTAGATATATATACTAAGGCAAAGGAAACTAAGGAGAAAATAAACAAAAGGGACTACATCAAAATAAAAAACTTCTGCACACCAAAAGCAACCATCAACAGAATGAAAAGAGAGCCCACTGTATGGGAGAACATATTTGGCAATGTTACATCTGATAAAGGGTTAATATCCAAAATATATAAGCAACTCATACAACTTAACAAAAGGAAGACAAACAATCCAATTAAAAAATGGTCAAAAGACCTATATAGACACTTCTCCAAAGAGGACATACAAATGGCCAAGAGACTTATGAAAAAATGCTCAAAGTCACTAAACATCCGAGAGATGCAAATCAAAATGACAATGAGGTACCATCTCACACCTGTCAGAATGGCTACCATCAACAAATAAAAAGTGTTGGCAAGAATGTGGAGAAAAGGGAACCGTAGTAAACTGTTAAAGGGAATGTAGACTCGTGCAACCATTATGGAAAACAGTATGGAGTTTCCTCAAAAAATTAAATGTGGAACTGCCATTTGACCCAGTGATCCCACTTCTAGGAATATATCTTAAGGAACCTGAAGCACCAATAATAAAGAATGTATGCATCCCTAGGTTCATAGCAGCACAATTTACAATGGCTAAAATCTGAAAACAGCTCAAATGACCATCAGTAGATGAGTGGATAAAAAGCTGTGGTACATTTATACCATGGAATACTATGCAGCAGTAAAAAAGAAGAATCTCTTACCCTTTGAGACAGCATGGAGGGACCTGGAGAATATCATACTAAATGAAATATGTCAGTCAGAGAAAGACAAGTATCGCATGATAGCACTCATATGTGAAATCTAAGTAACAAAATAAACTGATGAACGGAGTGGATCCAGAGGTATGGAAGCATGGAACAGAGTGTGGAATCTCAGAGGGAAGGTGGGGGAGGGTGGGTAGGTAGGATGTAATCAACCAAAGACCTTGTATGCATATATGCCTAACCCATGGACATAGACAATAGGGTGCTTAAGTCCTGGGGGGTTGGGGGGAGAGGCAGGGGCAGGCTGGAGGGGGTCAATGGGGAATAAAAGGGGACATGTGTAATACTTTCAGCAATAAAGAATGATTAAAAAAAGAGTAGAATGGTAAATAAATGCATTGGGGGTATATACTATACACAATGGAAAATTATGCAGCGATGAGAATGAAATAACTACAACCACACACAACAAATCTCAAAAACATGTTGAGTGGAAGAAGTCAGATAAGAAAAAGTATATATTGTAGCATTCCATATCTTTTATGAAGTTAAAAAAACATGCAAAAGTAATCTCTGGTTTAGTATTTAGATGAGTGGTTACCATTGGGAGAAGATAATGACTTAAAAAGGGCAAGGTGGGCTGTTAGGGAGTGTGATAACAGTCTGTCTCTTGACCTGGATGATGATTATAAGGGTTTATACAGTTTGTGAAAAATTATTAAGCTATAATTTTATGATTCATACAATTTTATTTGTTTGTATTATAATTTACTTAAATGGTCAATAAAATAACTACAAAGAATTCATTGAAACTAAGTTAATAAATCCCCTGAAGATCTACTTAAGGTATAATTTAAATTTAATGATTATACATATTGGATAAAACTCAAGAATTCTCAAACTTTCTCCTTGAGTTGATCTTATATTCACGAATATTTTTGTATGATTCCCCTGGCTACGTTCTTCTGTAGTCTAAGAAAAATTCCTTCACAATTTTTTCCCATTCATCTTGCTATGTGTACAAGAAATGCACCTTTCATTGATCAACTTCATTATGTCAACCATTTTCTCTCTACTGACCCTCTCCTCTTGGCATATAAACCTAAGTTTCTTCTATCTTCAAACACAGAATACTTCTCTCTGCTTCTCAGTTTCCTCTAGCTAGTACACTATTGTCCAGGTAGAAAAATACTTTTTCTATACCCTCTTATGCTGAGTATTTGGAGGCCTGCAAATGAAACTTGAGATTAGCAAGAGACAAAAAATATATATATTTCTTTTCTTTCATAGCCAGGCATCCTTGGTCCCGTATCATCACTTCCCAAGCACATCTCCTATGGCAACACATAACTCCATGAAGTTTGTTTTCCCTAAGGTCACAAGAAGCCTTGATATTGCAATTAGCTTTTGCATCATTCCCTGAGGCATTTCACACTATTGATAATTATTTTGGCAGTAGAGCTAAACTGTCTGGAATTCATAAGTCATCAGGTACTGGAAAATGGTATGTGTGTGGGGGGAGAGGATTAATCCTATGTAGTCATTAAGCCACAGCATTAGGTTACATTTCCTTTAGGTAAAAATAAATTGCATTCCTTTGATTTCTCCTTTATATTAATTACATTATATATAGATTGATTTTTATTATTGACTAGTAGCCCTGCACACAAATCCGTGCACCAGTAGCTCACCAGTAGCTCGCTGCCGCCCTCAAGTAGCTCTCCGCCCACTGTTCCACCCTCCTCTACTCCCCCTGCCCCCCTTCTCCCTGTCCCCCATAGCTTGCTGCCCTGACTCCTCTTGTAGCTCTCCACTGCCCACTTGTAGTCAGTTGCTCACTGCCACCCTCCTGTAGCTCTCCACCCGCTGTCCCTCCACACCCCCGCCCTAACCCCTCATAGCTTGCTGCCCTGCCCCCTCCTATAGCTCTCCATCGCCCACTTGTAGCTCGTTGCCCCACCCTCCTGCTGATCCGTCATCCAGTCATTACGCTTCACGGTGTAACGACCATTTGCATATTATATAAGATAGGCAGGTTATATCCAATATCCACGATGAATCTAACTTTTGCATGATAAAGACAGTATTAAAAGTATTTGTTAAAAAGGGGAGCTGCCCTAACTGGTTTGACTCAGTGGATAGAACGTCAGTCTGCAGACTGAAGGGTCCCAGGTTCGATTATGGTCAAGGGCATGTACCTTGATTGCGGGCACATCCCCAGTAGGGGGTGTGCAGGAGGCAGCTGATTGATGTTTCTCTCTCATCAATGTTTCTAACTCTCTATCTCTCTCCCTTCCTCTCTGTAAAAATCAATAAAATATATTAAAAAGGGGAGCCATTGGATATGATAGTTTGAGAACCATTGGTATAATTTGTAGACCAGACACTCTGTTTAGTGAGGGTCGAGAGATGCTTCCTGCCTCGCCATGACCAAAATCCAGTTTCACAAATAATCCATAATGATAGACAGAAGCAAAACTTATTAACCGGTACTCATTAAAATATTCTCACTTTAAAGCTGATCAGTCTCTTCAGTGTCCCAAGTACTTCAGTCTCCTGGTGCCTAAGGTATGCCCTAAGGGATATTTGCAAAATCTCTGGTGATTTTGATCTCTCGCCCCATTCTTGTCTACCATCAACTATCATGTTCTTCTATAGGAAGAGTCTAAACTCAGTTTCACTCTGGCATTTAAACTGTCCACTGTTAAGTAAAAGAGGATAGTGGCCTTCGCCTCTCCCCGCCATGGCCTGTGCTCCTCCACTGTTAGCTGTGTACTCCAAAAAGGGGGAAACATCTGGCAAAAATGTCACTTTGCCTGCTGTGTTCAAGGCTCCCATTCGACCAGATATTGGAAACTTGGTTCACACCAACTTGCGCAAAAACAATAGACAGCCCTATGCTGTCAGTGAATTGGCAGGTCATCAAACCAGTGCCGAGTCCTAGGGCACTGGCCGAGCTATGGCTTGAATTCCCAGAGTTCAAGGTGGTAGAAATCGTTCCCGCCTGAGTGCTTTTAGAAATATGTGTGTGGGGGCCGCACCGCAGAGTGAACACAACGCAGAAACGATATGCCATCTGCTCTGTCCTGGCTGCTTCGGCCTTACCAGCACTGCTCATGTCTAAAGGTATTGAAGAAGTTCCAGAACTTCCTTTGGTGGTTGAAGATAAAGTTGAAGGCTGCAAGAAAACCAAGCAGGCCGTTTTGCTACTTAAGAAACTTAAGGCCTGGAATGATATAAAAAAAAAAGGGCCATGCCTCTCAGTGAATGAGGGCTGGCAAGGGCAAAATGAGAAGCCGTCTTCGTATCCAGCACAGGGGACCTTGCATCATCTATAATGAGGACAACGGTATCATCAAAGCCTTCAGAAACATCCCTGGAATTACTCTGCTTAATGTCAGCAAACTGAACATTTTGAAACTTGCACCTGGAGGGCATGTGGGCCGTTTCTGCATTTGGACTGAAAGTTGGATGAGCTGTATGGCACCTGGCGTGGAGCTGCCTCCCTCAAGAGTAACTACAACCTTCCCAGGCACAAGGTGCTCAGCACAGACCTCAGCAGAATCTTGAAAAGCCCAGAGATCCAAAGAGGCCTCCGAGCACCACGCAAGAAGATTCACCGCAGAGTCCTGAAGAAGAATCCACTGAAAACCCTGAGGATCATGTTGAAGCTAAACCCATATGCAAAGACCATGCACTGTAACTCCATTCTTCGCCAGGCCAAGAACCACAAGCTCCGGGTGGATAAAGCAGCAGCAGCAGCACTAGAAGCCCAATCAGATGAGAAGGGGGTTCCAGGTAAGAAGCCTGTGGTCGGGAAGAAAGGAAAGAAGGCTGTGGGCATCAAGAAGCAGAAGAAGCCTTTGGTGGAGAAAAAGGCTGCAGCTACCAAGAAACCAGCAGCTGAGAAGAAGCCCGCAGAAAAGAAACCCACCACAGAAGAAAAGAAGCCTGTGGCATAAACTTAAATTTGCTTCTTCCATGAAGGTCAAATCACTTTGGACAGCTAATTTTGAATAAAAATATGATCAAAGGCAAAAAAAAAAAAAAAAAGAAAAGAAAGGAGGATAGTTTCTGGTGGCTTGTTAAATAAGTTGTTCTCTTAGTGGTGAAGGATGTGGACAGTAATACATCAAACACAGATCTAAAAGCTTTGTTATATTCCCTCGTTTTATCCCTGCTATGAAGGAAATGCATATTGCCATATCCATTTTACAGGTGAGGAAATGTAGGCACAGAGAAGTTCATTTGAATTTGCACTTGGCAAAATAATTCCCTTGCAAATATGAATTGCCAGTGTCTTACTTCTGTCTAGGAAAATTCTACCTAAGTATGAGACTCAACGTGAGGTAGACATCTAACACAAACAGTATTCGTATTAGTGTAGGATGAGTCTTCCTAAATTATGGTTCAATATCAGTTGTCGCTGAGTCTACATTCCCATGAAATGGGGGTATAAGGCACAGCTGACCCTATCAAACTCAGTTTCTGCTAGTTGATTTTTTTTTTCTTTGCAGAATTTTTGTTTAACAGTCTGGATGAAAGCATGTCTCATAGTATGTGTATCTATTTTCAAAAGCGAAGAATCTGAGCAGAGGCACTTCAGTAGCCCTATGAATGGCTTCAGAAAGTGTCTTTTTTTTTCTTTTTCAGCTTCAGATGGGGATCCAAAAGAGAGGTTAGTAGAAAACTACAGTCTTAACCATACAGAGTGACTATTCAGGTAAGTACTTTCATCAATAAGATCCTTGAAAAGTTATTTCATTTTTCAGACAATTATTTTTTCTCAGTATTACACCTTTTTTTTAAAGTTCCCAAACACCTTAAATAACTTTTGTGCATTAGATGATACTTTAACATTATGGTTTCAGGCAAAGACACACTAACCTACTTATCATAAGATTGTCTAGTGAGAGAATATCATATGAAAAAATTTGAATTGTATACTATGTTTGGATATACTAAAAATAAGTGAAATAATATATTCTTTGATATTTTTTTGGTCTATCGTGAACTTGGACTATTGCCAAATATTTTGTACCACGCACATTTTGGCTCTATTTTGCCCTAAATACCTCTGTCCTAAAACTGTTTGTCTGAGCTATAACTTAAGTGAAGTTTTATGTAAAGTATCCATGAGCTTTAGAAGGACTGAAAAAAGAAGGGTTTTTAAATGATATAAAAAGGAGAAAAGCGTCACAAAAAAAAAGATATAAAAAGGAAAATACACCTGTCAAAGAATGAGTCCCTTGTACTTATTGTCTTCGCTCTACTATTCTCCATATTTTATTAAATCTCTCTCCTTCTATTGGCAGGTGCAATAAATGGCAGTTACATTACATTTTGGTACAAACTGTGTTTACCTTCATTTTTATTTGTTATTACTTATATTACCTTGTTTTTGTTGTTTAATTGAGAAATGTTTTTCTATCTATGAACATTTTTTGGCTACCTTGGATTGAAAGGGAACACAGCATAAAATTTCTCATTTAAACAAACAGTAAAATTGTTTAATTTAAGATCCTTTATATTACAGTTTTCAGGAAAAATTGAAGTTGCTTCAGTACATAAAAAGAATAGATGTATTTTGGCTTCTAAACCCAAACTCAGATTTGCTTCCCCTCAACCCAACAAGGGCTGTATCTACAGAGCTCCCTACTAACCCTCAGGCCTTAGTACAAAATGAATCTCAGGGAAGTGCTACTGATTTGACCTGGGAGAGCAATTGTGATTCAGTCCATTATTCCCACACAGAGAACAAGTGAAAAGAAGCTTCACTCTAAATATGACACCAGTAGAACATTTTCTCTCTTGTTATCTAACAATTACAGTTAAGAATTTTTGGCAGTATCTTATATATTATATTATAGTTATCATGATTTTGATAAATTAAGGAATGGATAAGTGGAGGAATTTGGGTACAAATTAATATTGACACTGATAAATCTCCTTGTGCTTGTTAATGAAAGTGAAGAGTATAAAGTATTCTAAGAGCTATAAAAATGAGACTACAAAAGCTTGACAAATTTCTCCTCTGTGATTGAATTTTTTCTTTCATCCCCCCATACTACCTGCCTTCTCATACCTATTTTGAAATAAAAATATCAAGGGAAAACTAATCAATAATATTATACCAATATCAATGTATATAAGTGGGCCTAAGCCTGCAGGTGGACATCCCCCTAGGGATCCCGGACTGCAAGAGGGCGCAGGCTGGGCTGAGGGATCCCCACTAGTGCACGAATGTTGTGCATCTGGCCTCTCATACTATATAACACTGATTGCCTGCTTCTCTGTTCTATTTAAAAGGTACTGGTTGGCCCGAGCTGGTTTGGCTCAGTGGATAGAGCATCAGCCAGTGACTGAAGGGTTTCAGGTTCTATTCTGGTCAAGGGCACATGACCAGATTGTGGGCTCAATCCCCAGTAGGGGCATGCAGGAGGCAGCCGGTCAATAAGACTCTTTCATCATTAATGTTTCTATCTCTCCCTCTCCCTTCCTCTCTGAAATTAATTTAAAAAATAAAAAATAAATAAATAAAAAATAAAAGATGCTGGTTGGTGAATGTGTCCCAATGGAACACCATTAAAAGGAGGAAATTTTAGATGAGAAAAAAAAAGGGGGGGGGGGCATGAAGAGAAGTGAGAATTGGGACCTTAAACAATAAGACCAATTCGTGGCAACCTACCATTACAAGATTATTTCTAAATAGGGAGTGTGTTGACCAACAGAGGCAATCCTAGAATAATGAAAAGCTAACAAGTATAAATAGACCTTGCAAGTACTGAATCCAGAGTAACTTTGCAGAAGAGTGCCCTGCTCAGCTGTAAGGAAGATAGAGAAGGCAAACCTGATCTCACACACGGGCAAAGTAAAGGAATTATGACTCTGGTGCCTAATTTTTGGGTCTCCTCATAGATATTGAAATGAATATTAACTTTATTAGATTAGAGCATCAAATAGATATAATTATAATGGTAACTGCTTTGTTAGCAGGCACTATTCTGTTTTATATTTTTCATATCACTGAATATTATTTTTATTAATTTGCTTACTGAAATATAATTTCCATGAGAGGAGGGAATGTTACTGTCTTGTTTACCTCTGTATCTTCAGTGCCTGGAAGAGGAACTGACAAAGAACAGAGGTTCATTAAACAAATATTTCTGACTGATGGAATTGATTAATTATTAGTGGTAGAAAAGTACTCCATAGACGTTTCCTGAGCCTTGGGGAAAGGAGGATAAACAGAGGTGTTAGGAATGAGTGTAAAATAGAAATGTTTCAAGCTTATAAATAAAGAGAAGAGGCAGCTTCAGCCTTCCCATGTCACTGAGATGGAGATGGGTGTTAACAGTTCCACTGCCTTGAGAAAAATCACTAGCTGGCCCAGCCACAATACAGTGGGTTTGACTGATTTACCAGTCCCAGGAAAGAATAAGTGTGTCCCGAGTCAGAAAAACATAGGGGCTCAGTGCAATACTTACTGATAGCATCAACCACTTTAAGAGAGAAAAGCTGGATTAGAAAAAAAGGAAGGAGCCAGGGTGGGAATGACTAGAGATGTGACCCTGTTTGTAACATGTCATAGGGAGACTAGAGGCCTGATGTACGACATTCATGCGGAGTGGGGCTGGAGGGTCCCTCAGCCAAGCCTGCGTCCTCCCGCAATCTGGGACCCCTCACTCCTAAGTACCCACCTGATCACTCTTTACCGCCCACCTGCTTGCTCCTTACCACTTGGCTCACCACTCCTTACTGCCTGCCTGCTCACTCCTCACCGCTCCTTAGTGCTGCCACGGAGGCAGGAGAGGCTCCCGCCACCACCATTGTGCTCGCCAGCCGTGAGTCTGGCTTCTGGCTGAGCAGCGCTTCTGCTATGGGAGTGCACTGACCACCAGGGGGCAGCTGTTGCTTTGAGCATCCTGCCCCCTGGTGGTCAGTGTGCGACATAGCGCCCAGTCTTCTGGTCATTCTGGTCATTCCACCATAAAGGTAGCTGGGCTTTTATATATATAGATGCTCATATTAAAGCCATAACAAGCACTAAACTGGTACCCTGTTAGGAAATGAAAGTGATTTGGGAAATATTAATATTCTTGAAATTATTGGTTGAGGGCTTTCACTAGAGACAATTATGCATTTCTTTTTAGTATGTTATCAATATTTATTGATTTTTTAGTCCCCTCATGCTGATGGACTGTGGGAGTATACCTATTAATTTGGTTATTCCTTGATGAGCTGTGATCTAGGTTACTGACTCAAATCTCATAAATGACTTAAAGATAATTTTTATTTAATGCAGAGAATTTTATTCATTTTATTCCTTCTTCCCATGTCTTTTCAGTAAATGTGTAAAATAGCACCTCAGACATGGAAAATCAGAAATCTCAGGCATTTGTGTTAAATTTCTGAAACATTGACTCACTTTCAAGAAAGGCATAATCTTCCTCTTCTCTTCCTTACAAAATTAGGTGCACATGTTATAAAACAAAGTTTGGTTTTGTTGATAACTTGAGAGAAAATATGAAGTAGCTTTTACTTTCTGAAACCAAAGAGGAGTATTAGCCAACAATCTGATATTAATACCTAGCTCAAGGCTTAGTTACTACCTGGAGCCAATGTTCTAGTACCATTAGGCCACAAAGGCATTTCCTGCCCTGCTCCAAGGATACAATACCTGCAGAGTCCATACCACCTGTTCTAGACTGCACATTTTTAATATAACTTTAACCAAAGGTGAATGCTTAAAGATCAAATAATTTAATTCATGCTTCTCATCTTTCATACTTAAGCATACCCAAAAATGCAGATTCTTCTGGCATAGTACTCTGTTCTCTCATTTGAAGATCTACTCTGCCCACACCAACCTACCTCCCATAAACCCTTGCACTTACTCCATTGTCAACTATTCCTATCTGCATATTCAGTCTCTTTAGAGAAAGTTCTCTTTCTGTCCTTGCTCTAAAGTAATACCTCAACAATAACTTTAAGCTGTACATTGGATGAATATTTACATTTTAATAGTATTTTATTTTAATGTATATTAGAAAAATATTTATCAGTCATTTTTTCACATTGATTTTTTTTTTTCAGAAATGACAGAGGTGATGAGATGGTTTAAAGAAAAATATCGAGAAAAACAATAGTATATATAGAAAGTGGAAAATATCCAGAATGACTGCAGTGTAAGAAGTGCTACCTTAAGGTAATATTGATTTTTATTAAAAACTCCAATTTCATTGTCACTTCCTCCAGTATGTGCTATGCTTTCCCTTAGATCCTAGCTACCATAAGGCCAGGAGATGTCAGCTGCATTCTTTCATTATCTTTTCCAGATCTGGACTTTGTCTGTCTTCATTTAAAAACTGTCCTCCTTTGAAGCTCACATCTTCAAGCTATAATACTCTATAAGCCCTGTCTTTTCACTGTGGACTATTGTCCTTCAGATCAGTCTCTTATAGACATAAAAAGCTTGAAAATCCAGCTCACAAGCTTATACTCCAGTGGTGTGTGTGTGTGTGTGTGTGTGTGTGTGTGTGTGTGTGTGTGTAGTAATGTTAACATAAAAAAATACATTGAAACCTGTAAAGAATTTTTGTGAGTTTATTTGAGCCAAACTGTCGATGTATGCGGGGAAGCAGAACCTAAATGAATTGAGATAATGCTCCATAGAATGGCGGGTTACATTTGTATTTATACATTGCAATCAAAGGAGGAAAGTAGGTGGGTTCCATGAAATTCATTGGTGATAGATTAAGGAGGTGGGATATAGCAAAGCGGCGGGGGGTGGGGGTGGTGTCAGAGAACCCCTGAATTTGGATAAAAAGTAAAATGATGGACACATACTTAGGTGGGTGCAGGAACAATTAACATGATAATGAAAGAACTTGTGATTTGTGGTATGTGTCCTGGAGCCCACCACATTTGGTTGTGCCCCAGGGGCTCCAGAAAAAGGGAAGTTACAAGTTACCCAGACATTTTTAAGGGTATGTTATCATAAATGCAAAAAGACAGATAGGCTCAGTTAAGGTAAAGGTTGACCTTGTCAATGAAGATACAGGCCTAGGACGTAACTGCCCACCATAACTGCTTTTAGTTAAAGTTTAATTTCAGACCATCCTTTGTGGTTACCTTAGGTCTCTGAGTTTGCAAGACCACCATGCAGGCCTCCCCTGAGCTTGTCAGGTCAGCATGTGGTCCCTTTTGTCCACACTACTAATGAAAGTAATATATCTTCACTTGTGAAAATTTGGAAAATACAGATTTTAATGCTGTTTATCATTATTAATGATTTTTTTAAATACTGTTAATAATTGATATATTTTCCTTATATATCACTTTATACTTTATTACTAAGAGTTTTTATGTTATTAAGGTGTTTGTCTTTATAGCATAATATAACTAATATAATATAGCCTATATAAGTAATCCTTAATAGCCTAGTATAAGTATCATTTAATCATCCTCTTATTGTTGTATACTTAGGTAGAAACGAACTTTCATTTTCATATAAAATTTGCAATGAACAGCTTTGTAGACTTTTTTTAATACCAATTTGCATTACTCTACTGGACTAGATTCTCAGAAGAGAAGTTACTAGTTCAAAGGTCATAAGAAATTTGAAGTGTAAGTGGATAAACTGAGAACTCCCAAGGGCATTCATAAAGAACAATAGGTGGTTAGATTGTGGCTAACAAACCAGTTTTGGTACTTTTGTTTCTAAAGCTATTCCATCTGCTATCAGCCTTTTGTTATGCTGAGTGGGCCTTGAGCTATCTGAACAGACTTTTTGAGAGATTCCCAGACACAGGGAGGAATGGAAGCTAAAGTAGAAGAGGAGAGAGGGCTATGTAATAGTAACTGAGGGTAGTGAAAATTTGTGAGAATGAACAGGCACAGTTCAAGGAGATATAATGGGATTTAGGAAAAACCTTTTATATGGAGCCTACGTTCTCTTTCACAAAAAGCTTATAATGTTTGTTCACACTCTGTCTTCAAGAAGTTCAGACAGGTCACATGGAAATTCACAGAGGCTGGTACACAAAGGCTTATAAATGCAAACTTCAAAAGAATATCTGCAAAGCTTGCATGCTATGAATCTATAAAGTAGGTATCTGGGTTAAGGCTATAAGCTTTGGAACACAAAGAGCTATAAAAGAGGCTTTTAGCTGCTGCCTGGTGGCTTTAAATTGCAGGGGGTGGGGGGTGGTAGTGGTGAAGGAGAGGTGAGACTTGTGGAGAGCAGTGGAATGATATTTTTCAAGTTTACATCTTAAGAACTAGCTACAAATATACAGGGGTGAGCAAAAGTACGTATGTTTGCAGTTGTTTGTATGGAAAACAATACAATAATTAATGAATGATAATACAAGAATAAACTCTGTGTTTTGAGGACTCACAACTATAAATCTACTTTTGCTCACCCCTGTACATAATTTTCAACTTCACCCCACCCTGAACCCTAAAAAAAAAAAAAAGGATTTGGTAATTTCTGATGGAGCAGTTTCACTCTATTATTTTGTTTAAGGACATGGACTAAGGAAAAACACTACCTGGGTTTGAATCCAAAATCCAAAACAATAGGAAGCCAAAAATGAATTAAAATACTTTACCTAAGGAACATGGAAAGAACAAGAGAGTCAGCCCAGGATGGAAGCTAGTTTTGAGCTGAAAATTGTATAAATGTCATACATATTTTTAAAATTTTTAAAATATATTTTTATTGATTTCAGAGTGGAAGAGAGAGGGAGAGAAAGATAGAAATATCAATGATATCACACTGGGGACTGAGCCAGCAACCCGGGCATGTGTCCTTGACCAGTATTGAGCCCTGGACCCTTCAGTCCACAGGTGATGCTCTATCCACTGAGCCAAACTGGCTAGGGCACATACATATTTTTGAAAAAAATAATAAATCAAAGAATGACAGAACAAACCAAGCCTCAAATTTGATAATAAAGTAAAATAAAACAACCTAAGTGTAAAATTGGTTGGTGCCATAACTGCACAGATCAGAATTATTTCAAATAATTTTAAAACATAGTGTTTTGACACTACATCCTTAGTGGATGTATCCTAAGGAAAATAAAACCTGAAATTGTATTCAGTGGTCTTATTTGTAGCAATGTTGGTATCACTGTTTTATTATTTGTTATACACATTATTTATACATTTATATTGATAGATATAGATAGATAGATATAGATACATAGATATATAAAACAAATAAATAATTCTATTTATGCCATTAGGAAACATCATTTCTCAAAGGTGCAGAAAATATCCTATATAATAAAAGCCTAATATGCTAAGTGTCCAACCATTCATTTGATGGTTTGACCAGTCGCTATGATGCACACTGACCACCAGGGGGCAGATGCTTTGGACAGTAGGTTAGCTTGCTGCTGGGGTCCAGCTGATCGGGACTGGACGAGATGGGCATGACACGCCCTGGAGCCCTCCCACAGTCCCTCCCCAGCCTCAGTCATGCACTGGTGGGGTCCCTCGTCCTGGCCTGCGCCCTCTCACAATCTGGGACCCCTCAGGGGATGTTGGAAAGCCAGTTTTGGCCAGATCCCCACAGGCCAGACTGAGGGACCCCACCGGTGCACGAATCCGTGCACCAGGCCTCTAGTCCTATATAATAAAAGCCTAATATGCTAAGTGTCCAACTGTTTGATCGGTAGGTTAGCTTTCTGTTGGCATCCAGCCAATCAGGACTGGGCGAGACAGGCCAGACACATCCTAGACGAATCTGTGCATCAGGCCAGTTTTGGCCACATCCCCACAGGCCAGGCTGAGGGATCCTACCGGTACATGGGCCTCTAGTAGAAATATAAAATCAAATAAATTAGTAAAATAATAACAAACTTATGCTTTATTTATCTCTAAAATATTATTTCCTAGCACCATTTTCAAATGATAGAACAAATAGCAGTAAAAAGTAAGTGACTGCAAAAATCAAAATGTCTGATATATACAGGCTGAGGCAAAAGTAGATTTACAGTTGTGAGTGCATGAATCACAGTTTATTCTTATATTATTACTTATTAATTATTGTATTATTTTCCGTATGAACAACAGTAAACCTACTTTCCCCCCACCTTAACTATATAATTATATTTAAAATAAAACTCATGGGTCAACTTTGATGGTTGTTGACACAGAAACTCATTATCCTACCTAATAAAATAGTAATATGCAAATTGACCACACCTTCACTACGCCCAAGCCACACCCACCAGCCAAAGCCACGCCCACCAGCCAATCAGGGCGAGTATGCAAATTACCCAACAAAGATGGCGGTTAATTTGTATACACTGAGGGAGGGAGGAGTGAAGACTGAAGACAACTTAGAAGGAAGAGGGAGGAAAGCGGAAAGCAAGGTGGCTGCCAGAGGGAAAGCCCGGGTGGGGTGGAGCGAGGCGGAGCAGGGCAGAGCAGGGCGGGCGGCAGCAGCCCGTGGGTGCAGGCGTGGCGGCTGAAATGGCGGGGCTGCAATCCTGCAAATGGGCTACCAGTTATAATAATAAAATAAAAAAGTACACATTTATTTATTCTTTCTTATTTAGACTATATTTCAGAATGCCACCCCAAAATGATCAAAGTTCTTCTTCATAAAAGAATCATAACTAGTAAATTCAAGAGAAATACTAAAACTGTAATATCACCACTTTGTAGAACATAATAAAATAATAAATGTTAAAACTATTAGGTGAAAGGTTTATAGGAAAAAAATGTTAATGGCTGATGATAACATTTGAGCCATCTTAAACTAAATAAAAGTGGGACAATCATATTATGTTCTTTGATAAGTTGGGATAGAAAGTACATATCTCTGTGGTTTATTATTGTAGAAAGAGAGGGCTGAGAGAGAGAGAGAGAGAGAGAGAGAGAGAGAGAGAGAGAGAGAAGCAAAGCCGAATCTAATCAAGTCAGGATCTTCAGCCAAATTAATTGAAAACATGGGTTTGGAAGAACATGTTAAGTAATACCACACTGATATAATCAGTCCAATGGGAAAATGTGAGAAGTTCTGCAGTATAAATGATCTGGTAGCTTTAATGAGAAATGGCATAAAATGGGGTGGGGAGAGTTGTTAGCACGCAATGCAAAGATGTTCACACTGTATGCCCACTCCCATAGGTCTCTTTTCTAGACCTACTGGACCCGTCTTCCAATCATGCTTCTTCCAGACTTCTGATCAAAAGGATGAAGCATCCAGCACAGCCTAAAGTCCAGCCATACTCTTACTTTGGACTTCTCTACACAAAGTGAATGGAAAGATGAACTGGGTGATGTTCTGTCCATTGGGAGGATCACACTTACCACTGCTTTGCAGTTGGTACTTTGGGATCATGAATTAGTCTCTGATGGTGGAAGCAGTGTCTTTTTCTAGATAATCTTATCAGATTCATTTAGGGTAAAGAAAACCATTTCCCAAAGGCAGGGACATCAAGTAGGAGAGAAAATGTAGCATATGCTCATTGTGCAAACCGGAATGCTAGGATGGAAAAGATAAATCTTATACTTACTAGAAAAATATCATGAATGTGATGAATAGAAGAAACCTTAAATATACAGGATGTCCCCCCAAAATGTATAAACACTTTTAATAGCTGATAGCTCAAGTTTGAAAATTAAATGTATTTAAACAAACACTGCTTTTATAATAATTCAAAGCATGTATGCATAATTTTTGGGGGGACACCCTAGATATGCTATAAAATAAATTTGGAAGAAAAATGTAATGTAATATTTGGAATGGGTTATTTTGTCTTTGCCTTAGAAAACTTACTAAGTCATTTAAACCATTCTGTATTATAATAGACTTTATCTTTCTCAATCATTAGACAGTCATTCTATTTCTTTTTTTAAAATTTTTTTTAAATTTAATAACTCTTTATTGTTCAGATTATTACAATTGTTTCTCCTTTTTCCCCCCATAGCTCCCCTCCACCCGGTTCCCACCCCACCCTCTGCCCTTACCTCCCCACACTCTCCTCATCCATAGGTGTACAATTTTTGTCCAGTCTCTTCCTGCACCCCTCATACCCATTTCCCCTTGAGAATTATCAGTCCACTCCCTTTCTATGCCCCTGATTCTATTATATTCACCAGTTTATTCTGTTCCTCAGATTTTTAATTCACTTGATTTTTAGGTTCACTTGTTGATAGATATGTATTTTTTGTTCATAATTTTTATCTTTTCTTTTTTCTTCTTCCTCTTCTTAAAGAATACCTTTCAGCATTTCATATAATTCTGGTTTGGTGGTGATGAACTCCTTTAGCTTTTTCTTATCTGTGAAGCTCTTTATCTGACCTTCAATTCTGAATGATTACTTTGCTGGGTAGAGTAATCTTGGTTGTAGGTTCTTGCTATTCACCACTTTGAATATTTCTTGCCACTCCCATCTGGCCTGCATAGTTTCTGTTGAGAAATCAGCTAACAATCATATGGGTGCTCCCTTGTAGGTAATTAACTGTTTTTCTCTTGCTGCTTTTAATATTCTCTCTTTGTCTTTTGCTCTTGGCATTTTAATTATGATGTGTCTTGGTGTGGTCCTCTTTGGATTCCTTTTGTTTGGGGTTCTGTGCGCTTCCTGGACTTGTAAGTCTATTTTGTTCACCAGGTGGGGAAGTTTTCAGTCATTATTTCTTCAAATAGGTTTTCAGTATCTTGCTCTCTCTCTTCTTCTGTCACCCCCATAATTCTGATGTTGGTATGCTTGAAGTTGTCACAGAGGCTTCTTACACTATCTTCAAATTTTTGGATTCTTTCTTCTTTTTGCTTTTCCGGTTGGATGTTTTTTGCTTCTTTGTATTTCAAATCTTTGACTTGATTCTTGTGAATTCATGGACCGGGCCTTTAGTGTGATATAAAAGAATATTAGAAATCACAGTTAACCTTTTAGTTATTAAATCATTTGATAATATCAGAATTATAATAAGAAAATAATTAAATTGCACCATGAATAAGAAGAAAAAAAGAATAGAGATAAAAAACAACTTGACTTTAATTTTTTTTCTTGTTAGTAATTAAAATGTTTATTTCAAGTGTAGTTTGGTCTGATTTTTTAATGAAACACATATTTTTATGAAGATAAAATCATCTTGAGGTACTTAAAATATTATTTTGAAAAAATCATCGAGGATAATAGTAATCATAATAGCAAAATTAATAAATAATAGTAATAATAAAAATTTAAAAAATTATCCTCATGATTTCAGACATGAGGATAGAAAACTTAATGAATAGATCAAACAGAAATATGTGTATTTCTTAAACTCAATGTTAAAGTTTTTGTGTATAATAACTGCTTGTCCAATTTTTCCATGAGTTTTTGGAATTATTTAATTTTTTATTGAAAGAAAATTTCCCACTTGAATTACTCAAAATAAGCTAAAAGCTATTGTAGCTAAGAACAAAATCTCAGTTACCTAATGCAATAAAAGCTTATTGCCTGCACACAACATCCAAAGCAGATGTTTTTGGTTTGTTTGTTTGTTTTATTGTCTAACGCTTTACATATGTTTTCTTTTTCTCCAATTGATCCCCCCTCCCCAGCCATTCCCACTTCGAGGTAGCCCCCACTGGCCCAGTGTCTGTGTCCATTGTTTATGCTAATATGCATGCATACAAGTTATTTGGTTGCTCTCTAACCCATCCCCCTGCCCTCCCCCCGGCCCCCCATTTGTCTCTGGATCTATTCTTATTCAACAAATTACAGTATGTTGATCACTGTATACCGCATATGAGTGAAATCATGTGATATTTATCTTTATCCAACTGGCTTATTTCAATTAGCATAATGGTCTCCAGTTCCATCAATGCTGTTGCAAATGGTAAAAGTTCCTTCTTTTTTATAGCAGCATAATATTCCATTATGTAGATGTACCACAGTTTTCTAATCCAGTTATCTGCTGATGGGCACTTAGGCTGTTTCCAAATCTTAGCTATGGTAAATTGTGATGCTATGAACATAGGGTTGCACATATCCTTTCTGATTGGTGTTTCTGGTTCCTGGGGATATAGTCCTAGAAGTGGGATCACTGGGTCAAATGAGAGTTCCATTTTTAACTTTTTGAGAAAACTCCATACTGTCTTCCACAGTGGCTGTACCAGTCTGCATTTCCACCAGCAGTGCACGAGGGTTCCTTTTTCTCCACATCCTTGACAGCACTTGTCATTTGTTGATTTGTTGATGATAGCCAATCTGACAGGTGTGAGATGGTTTCTCATTGTTGTTTTGATTTGCATCTCTTGGATGATTAGTAACTTTGAACATACTATCTAATAAAAGAGCAATATGCAAATTGACTGTACCTCCGCTACACCCACAAGCCACACCTACCAGCCAATCAGATGCTAATATGCAAATAAACCCAACCAAGATGGCTGCGACCACAGAGAGAGCAAGTGGGAGGCTTGGGTTTCCCCATCAATGGAGGAAGCCAAGCTTTCTGCACACCCTGGCCAGCCCAGGCCTCCACTCAATGCTACAAAGTTTCAATGATAGAAGATAAATAAATCCCAACAAAAATGGCTACATCCACAGAGCTGGAGAGAGTAGGAGGCTAGGGTTGCCCTCAGTGATGGAGGAAGCCAAGCTTCTGCAGCCCTGGCTTGCCCTGGCCTCCGCTTAAGGCTACAAAGTTTCAATTATAGAAGATAAATAAATCCCAGATACCAGGGCCTCCGCTATGGTCACTGGGGGGTGTGGCCAGCCTGCAAACCACCACAGGCCCCTTGCTCAGGCCACCCGACACCCCAAGGGAACCCCCACCCTGATCTGGGACACCCTTCAGGGCAAACCAGCCAGCCCCCACCCATGCACCAGGACTCTATCCTATCTAATAAAAGAGTAATATGCAGATTGACCATCACTCCAACACACAAGATGGCTGCCTGCATGTGGTCAAAGATGGCTGCCCCCATGTGGACACAAGATGGCCACCACAAGATGGCCAGCAGGGGAGGGCAGTTGGCAGGCACCAGGCCTGCAAGGGAGGGCAGTTATGGGTGACCAAGCCTGCAGGGGAGGGCAGTTAGGGGCAAACAGGCTGGCAGGAGAGCAGTTAGGCATCAATCAGGCTGGCAGGGGAGTCGTTAGGACAGTGATGGGCAACCTTTTGAGCTTTGTGTGTCAAACTTCGCCAAAAAACTGAGCATAACTCTGGTAGTGTGTCACTTTGAGGAAAAAACATTATTTCGCAAATGTTTCATCCTCAAGAGCAGCAAATGTTTCATCCTTGGCATGCAGCCGCCTCAGCGGCCACGTGTCCTCAGAAATGGCTACGTGTGTCAGTGCTGACACGCCTGTTATAGGTTCGCCATCACTGGGTTAGGAGGTGATCGGCTGGCAGGCAGAAGCAGTTAGGGGCAATCAGGAAGGCAGGCAGGCGAGCAGTTGGGAGCCAGCAGTCCTGGATTTTGAGAGGGATGTCCAACTGCCCATTTAGGCTTGATCCTACCCTCGAGGGGTCCCAGATTGTAGAGGGTGCAAGCTGGGCGGAGGGTGTCGTATTTCATGCACCGGGCCTCTAGTGTTTTCATATGTCTCTGGCCTGTATGCCCTCTTTTGAAAAGTATCTATTTAGATCCTTTGACCATTTTTTTATTGGATCATGTATCTTCCTTTTGTTAAATTGTATGAGTTCTCTGTAAATTTTGGAGATTAAACCCTTATCGGAAATATAATTGGCAAATATGTTCTCTGATGCAGTGGGCATTCTTGTTGTTTTGTTGATGGTTTCTTTTGCTGTGCAGAAGTTTTTTATTTTGTTGTAGTCTCATTTGTTTATTTTCTATTTAGTCTCCATTGCCCTATGAGCTATGTCTGTAAAGATATTGCTATGATATATGTCTGCTATTTTGCTGCCTATGGAGTCTTGCCGTATTTTTATCGTTTCCCGTCTTACATTTAAGTCCTTTATCCATTTTGAGTTATTTTTGTGTGTGTGTATGGTGTAAGTTGCTCATATAGTTTCATTTTTTTTGCATGTATCTGACCAAATTTCCCAGTACAATTTATTGAAGAGACTGTCTTGATTCCATTGTATGCTCTTGCCTCCTTTGTCAAATATTAATTGAGCATTATGGTTTGAGTCAATTTCTGGGTTCTCTTTTCTGTTCAGTGGGCTATATGTCTGTTCTTGTGCCAGTACTAGGCAGTTTTGAGAACCATGGCTTTGTAATATAGCTTGATATCTGGTATTGTGATCCCTACAACTTTGTTCTTCTTTCTCAGGATTGCTGTGGATATTTGGGGTCTTTTTTTTTTATTCCAGATGAATTTTTGGAGAGTTTGTTCTAGATCTTTGAAATATGTGGTTGGTATTTTAATGGGGATTGCATTGAATCTGTAGATTGCTTTGGGTAGTACTGACATTTTAATTATGTTGATTCTACCAATCCATGAACCTGGTATGTTCTTCCATTTGTTTATGTCTTCCTCTATCTCTTTTTTCAATGTCCTGTAGTTTTCTGAGTATAGGTCTTTTACATCCTTAGTTAAGTTTATTTCTACGTATCTTATTATTATTATTATTATTATTATTATTATTATTATTATTATTTGGTGCAATGGTAAATGGGATTGTTTTTTTCATTTCTCTTTCTGTGAGTTCATTATTGGTGTGGAAAAAAGCCATAGATTTCTGGGCATTGATTTTGTATCCTGCTACATTGCCAAAATCATTTATTAGGTCTAGCAGTTTTTTGATGGAGTCTTTGGGATTTTCTATGTATAGTATCATGTCATCTGTGAATAAGGACAGTTTTACTTCTTCTTTTACAATCTGGATGTCTTTTATTTCTTCTTCTTGTCTGATCACTATTGCTAGTACTTCTAATACTATGTAGAACAGGAGTGGTGAAAGTGGGCATACTTGTCTGGTTCCTGTTCTTAGGGGAAATGGGTTTAGTTTTTGCCCATTGAGTATGATGTTGGTTGTAGGTTTGTCATATAGGGCTTTTATTATGTTGAGGTATGATCCCTCTATTCCCACTTTGCTGAGAGTTTTATCAACAAAGGGTGGTGGATTTTGTCAAATGCTTTTTCTGCATCAATTGATATGATTATGTGATTTTTGTCTCTCTGTTTATGTGATGTATCACACTTACTGATTTAGAGATATTGTACCATCCTTCCATTCCCGGTATAAATCCCACTTGGACATGATATTTCTAATGTATTGCTGAATCAGATTGATTTTCTAGAATTTTGTTGAGGATTTTAGCATCTATATTCATCAAGGATATTGGCCTGTAGTTCTGTTTTTTTTGTGGTGTCTTTATCTGGTTTTGGTATTAGGGTAATCCTGGCTTCATAGAAAGAGCTTGGAAGTGTGCATTCCTCTTGAATTTTTTGGAATAGTCTGAGGAGGATAGGTTTTAATTATTCTTTGAATGCTTGGTAGAACTCCCCTGTAAAGCTGTCCAGACCAGGGCTTTTGTTTGCTGGAAGATTTTTGATCACTGTTTCAATTTCTTTGGTAGTTATTGGCCTATTCATGTTTTTTGCTCTTCTTGGTTGAGTTTTGATAGCTTGTATATCCCTAGGGATATGTTCATTTCATCTAGGTTGTCCATTTTGTTGGAATAGAGTTGTTCATAGTATTTTTTCATAATTATTTGTATTTCTGTGGGATCGATTGTTATTTCACCTCTTTCATTTCTGATTATTTTTTATTTGGGTCCTCTCTCTTTGCTTCTTTGTGAGCCTGGCTAGAGGTTCATCAATCTTGTTTATCCTTTCAAAGAAACAGCTCTTGATTTTGTTGATCTTATGTATTGTTTTGTTTTGTTTTTGGTCTCTATTTCATTTATCTCTCTCTGATCTTTATTATTTCCTTCCTTCTGCTTACATTGGGCTTTTCTTGTTGCTTTCTTTCTAACTCTTTGAGTTGTAGGGTTAGGTAATTTATTACTGTTGTTTCTTGTTTTTTTGAGATAGGCTTGTAGAGCTGTGAACTTCCCTCTCAAGACTGCTTTCATTGTGTCCCATAGATTTTGGATTGTTGTGTTTTCATTGTCATTTGTTGAAATGATGCTTTTTATTTCTTCTTTGATCTCTCTGGTAACCCAGCCATTGTTTAAGAGCATGCTATTTAGTCTCCAGGTGTTTGATTTCTTTTGATTGTTTTTATTGTAGTTGATTTCTAGTTTTATGCCATTGTGATCTGAGAAGATGCTTGATATGATTTCTATCTTCTTTGATTTGAAGAGACTTTGCCTGTGACCCAATATATGGTCTATCTTTGAAAATGACCCATGTGCACTTGAAAGGAATGTATATTCTGTGGATTTGGGGTGAAATGTTCTGAAGATGTCAATTAATTCCATCTGATCTAGTGAGTCATTTAAGATTGATGTTTCTTTGCTAATTTTTTGTTTAGAGGATTTGTCCAGCAGTGTTAGTGGGGTATTAAAGTCCCCTACTATGACTGTATTGCTGTCAATCTCTCCCTTGATATCCTCCAGAAGTTTTTCTATGCATTAGGGTGCACTTGTACTAGATGCATATATGCTTACCAGAGTTATATCTTCTTGTTGAATTGCTCCCTGTAGCATTATGAAGTGGACTTATCTCTTGTTATGGCCTTCACTTTGAGGTCTAATTTGTCAGGTATAAGTATTGCTACCCCAGCTTTTTTTTCATTTCCATTCACCTGAAAAACTTTTTTCCATCCCTTCACCATCAGTCTGTGTGAGTCCTTTGTTCAGAGGTGGGTCTCCTGTAGACAGCAGAAATATGGGTCATGTTTTCTTATCCACTCAGCTACCCTATGTCTTTTGATTGAAGCATTTAGTCCATTTACATTTAAAGTTATTATTTATAGGTACTTGTTTGTTGCCATTTTTATTCTTTATGTCTGTGTTTCTTCTTCCCTTCCTATTTCTTCTTTTTACAGCAGACCCTTTAGCATTTCTTGCATTGCTGGTTTGGTGGTAATAAACTGCCTTAGTCATTTTTTGTCTGTGAAGCTCCTGATTGCACCCTCCACTTTGATTGATAGCCTGATGGGTACAGTATTCTTGGATTCAGATCTTTGCTTTGCATGACTTTGTATATTTCATTTCATTCCCTTCTGGCCTGATGTGTTTCTGTTGAAAAATTTGTTGATAGTCTGATGAGAGATCCCTTGTAGGTAACTTTCTGTCTCCCTCTGGCAGCCTTTAAGATTCTTACTTTGTCCCTAACCGGTTTGGCTCAGTGGATAGAGCGTTGGCCTGTGGACGGAAGGGTCCAGGTTCAATTCCAGTCAAGGGCATGTACCTTGGTTTCAGGCACATCCCCAGTAGGGGGTGTGCAGGAGGCAGCTGATCGATATTTCTCTCGCATCGATGTTTCTAACTCTCTATCCCTCCCCCTTCCTCTCTGTATAAAATCAATAAAATATATTTAAAAAAAGATTCTTACTTTGTCATTGGTGTTTGCCAGATTAATTATAATGTGTCTTGGTGTTGGTCTTTTGAGGTTCATCTTGTTTGGGACTCTGTGAACTTATTGGACTTGTGTGAGTTTTTTCTTCCTTATATCCTGAAAGTTTTCTGTCATTATTTCTTTAAACAGGTTTTCTATTCCTTGCTCAGTTTCCTCTCCTTCTGGCACCCCTGTTATGTGGATGTTGTTTCATTTCATGTTGTCCCAACGTTCCCTTAGGCTCTCCTCTTGTTTTTTAAGTTTTCTTTTTTTTCTAGATGCTGCTCTGCTTGGGTATTTTTTTCTACCTTGTCTTCTTGCTCACTGATGTAGTCCTCTGCTTCTTCTAGTCTACAGTTGATGCTTTCTATTATGTTATTTATTGCAGCAATGTCATTTTTCATTTCTTCTTGGTTCTTCTTCATTTCCTTTGGGTGCTTACATATATTGTTGAATTTGTCTTCCATCCTTTACAGTGTCCTCATGACCATTGCTCTGAATTCTTTCTCTGACATGTTGTTGGCCTCCATTTCATTTACTTCCTTTTCTGGTGATTCCTCCTTTTCTTTCATATGTGGGCTGTTTCTTTGTCTCCCTAGGATTGCTCCTCTCAGGGTGTCTGGTTATGTAGCTCTCTATCTCCTGTGTTGACTTTCTCTAGGTGATATCTGACCTTTCCATCCACAGATTGCCTCATCAGCTGTGTTCAATTTGCCCATTCCAGGTGGCTGTTGTTCTATTCAGCTGTTCCTTCTATCTTTCTGTGAGAAGGCACAGGGCCCGTCTGCATATTTGGCACTGCTTTGTCTCCCCTGAACAGACATTTTAGACACCCGCAGTCGGAGATGCTGGAGTCCTGGTGTTTGCGGGTTCGCAGCTGAGGCAGCTGGTCCTTGGGCATTGTGGTCATAGGGTCCTGGGAGTTATCTGAGGTCTCCCTGGTTGAAGGTAAGGCTGGGCTTCTGATCACAGCTGGTCTCTCCTTCTAGATGGTGCAGTTTCTGCGGCAGAGCTAGCTGCTCTGGGAGAGATTTCAGCAGTAGTAGAGGCTGCCAAGCCAGGGGAGCCCAGTCTGCCAGTCCCCAACAGTCCTGTGGAATATAGCTGTCCCTCACTCACAAATACAGACACTCCCCACATGTCCATGCACTCTCATTTCGTTCTCTCAATCTCACACTATCTTGCAGCCTGCCGTCCTGTCAGCAGCCATCTTGGATCACCCAAAGCAAATGTTTTTGGTTCTGTGGATCTTTTCTAAGGAGAAGTCAAGGACCCAGGCTCTTTTCATCTCTGTCTGCATGGAAGAGACAGAACTCTGACTCCAGAGGCATTCACATTTACTCTGGGTATAGGTTTTCTTTATCTGCCTGCAATGCTTTGGCCCGTAGAACCATTCATATACTTACAAAATACCTAAATTCACGATAATAAAGTCACCCACAACATTGTTTCACAGCAAAAGAATTGGGGTAGAATGGCATTCCGTGGTCTTCTCATGAACATCACCAGCTACGATACTCTCCTGCAGCATACAGCATGTGTTGAAACATATGTTGCTGCTTCTCCCAAAGTCAGAATGTAAGTCTCTGAGAATCAAGGATAAATCTGACACCTAATTATAACACCTAATTATCCATTTGAAAAAGTTTTCTTTTTGTCTCTAACATTTGGACTCTGTGATTTAGTTATATCAGTTCCCAAGGAACTAAAGAATATTCCCACCATGGCACACAGCAACTGTTCCCTTGAATCAAAAGTTGAGACTGTCACCTGGTCACTGTGAGCTTTTCATATCACTGAATTAACTGACTGAAGTGATTAATCCTGAGTATCAAGCAGAGAGTGGTCTGGTGCTGTACAATGGGGTCAGGGAGGACTAGATCTAGAACTAGTGGGTTATCTGGGTTACTTCTTAGTGTGTCCATGTTTAATAATAAAATTTAATGGACCAATAATATATCAGTAAAGACCAAATTACTAAGGTATTGGGTTCTTCAGGAATAAAGATTTAAGTACTCTACTTGCTCAATAGCCATGACCAGCAAAGACACTTGCTGAGATGAAAGGAATAAGCAATGGGTAATAGAAGAACAGTTATAATCATCACCTTCCTTCTGGCCAGTTATAGAAACAAATACTTTAATAATTTTGCTTAAATACTTTTCCTCTTTCCTCCCCTGTCACTCTTACTTTAAATAAGGATTGGTGATGGTGGTTAGTGTGTTTACATTCATGTTCTGTTATAGAGCATTCAAGGTGGGGCTGTGACTGAACCAATACAGGCACTAACCTAACCAATAGATCAAGGAGGTAATGTTGACACTCATGCCTGTGTCTCCCCTTTTTTTCAGGAGAGGGTGAGAGTATTTTTGTTTGAATAAATGGAGAAGCATGCACCTGTTGCTATAGAATTTTTAAAAAATGTGAGAAAGGATGTGAACAGATGCTGAGATGACAAAGGAGAGGACTGTGTTGAATATTTGCTCATTGACTCTGCTCTTACTTCCCCCCTTCCATAGTGTCTTCTGTAATGCTGAGGCTAGGATAGGTTACACTTCTGAGACACCATCCAATTGTTGCTAACAGGTGGCACAAAAAAAGGAAAAGGAGAAAAGGGACTTCCTTTTTTCTTGTCAGCATGATTTGAGCAGCAACAGTTTGACATGGTCTCATTGTCTTTTGCCATTCCCAGAACTGGTGTTGTGTTCTCAGAGGTGTCAGCTGCAGCCAACTGTGCTCCTGTCAAGAGATCAGAGTTCCATCTTCTGGGGTCCCTCCCTTACATGTACTATATGTTCTCCCTTATATGTACTATATTTTCTCCTTTATATACACACCTTTTCACTTATAGCTTCTCCTTCCCAAATCTGAATTGCCAGCATCACTACTCTTGCACTTTGGTGCCATTGTTAAGTAAAATAAGGATTACTTGAACATAAGTACTACAATACAATGATAGTTGATTTGATAATCTAGATGGCTACTAAGTGACTAAAGGGAGGGTAGCATATGCAGTGTGTATACACACTGGACAAAGGGATGTTTCATATCCTGGGCGGGGATGGAGCTAGATGGCAGAAGATTTCATCATGCTACCTAGAACTGCACACAACTTAAAACTTATAAATTATTTCTGGAATTTAACATTAAAAAAAAAACACCCATGCTTTAATTGATTTGAGAGAGGAAGGGAGAGGGAGAGAGAGAGATAGAAACATCAATGATGAGAGAGAATCATCAATTGGCTGCCACACACTCTCTACTGGTGTTCAAGCCTGCTACCCTGGCATGTGCCCTGACTGGGAATCGAACTGTGACTTCCTGGTTTATAGGTCCACTCTCAACCACTGAGCCATGCTGGCTGGGCTGGAATTTAACATTTAGTATTTTCATACAAAATTTAACCACAGGTAACTGAAATCGTGGAAAGTTAAACTGTGCATAAGTGGGGGGAAGGGGAATACTGCACAAAGCTATTAGTGAGACTAACAGTTTCTGCCACACTACTTAATTTTCAGTCACACACACATTGTCAACACCTCATGGATACCACTTTCTCAGCTAAGTAACTTCTGCTACACAAATAAATTTCTGCAAAAACTCAAAACACTCTGTAAGCAGAGTGATTTGAATTGATTTATTTATTTTTATCGAGTTTCTCACATTGAAGCCATTAATTTCCTGAAAAGCATTGGAAATAGAAGAAACTTTATATAGTTAACAACAAAGTCTGTACTTCAAAGGTACTTTAATATAAAAATTATTTTCTTTTAGTCATTATAAATTAAAATTCAGTAGTTGTTACTAAATAGCATTTTCAGCAAAATAATAGTAAAATGTGGAAACTCTGGATAATTATTTTACCATAAGACATACTACGTTATGAATAATTTCTCTATTATTTGAAACTTTAAAATAATTGGAGAAAAGTGAAAATGGATTTTATTTGTGTGTGAAGGTTTACCTAATATTTTCAAATACTGGTCATCTTTATAGTTAAAACAGGTATACATAGAATTCATAGTTCTCTTAGCAGGGATTCATAATAGAAAACTTCAGTACTTTTGGAGATAAGAGAGGGAGATAATTCAATTTCAAATAACTTTTCCAACTTTATCTTTTTACACCTTATGAATACTAGTTGGCATCATCATCATCATCATTGTTATTATTATTGTTGCTGTTGACAATATTACAGATGTCTCCCATTTTCTCTCCCTTTACCCGCCTCTGCCCAGCCCCTACCCACTACTCCAGGTCTTCACTACCCTATTTTCATGTTGGTGGGCTATTCATATCCTACCTAATAATAGACAAACATGCAAATTGACCGTACCTTCACTATGCCCACGATTGGCCAGGAGGCGCGGGGGGGAGGGACTCGGGTGGCCGGGGTGGCCGATTGGGCCAGGGTGGCTGATGGGGCCGGCAGGATGCTGAGCTCGCGTCGCCAGTGGCGGCTCGAGCTCAGTGTCTGCGCCATGGCTGTGCTGCGGCACAGAAGGGGCCTCTGGGGCAGCGAGCTCACGTCCCACCGCGGACCATCAAAAGCGGGATAGCTGGGTGCCTGTCCACTCAGGCACCAGGCCTTTCAGAAGCCTTCACCACGCTGGAGGCTTCTGAAAGGCCTGTTGCACCAGTGGACAGGCACCCAACTCCCCCACGATCGAAAGCAAAAGTGTGGGAGCTGGGAGCCTGTCCACTCAGGCACCAGGCCTTTCAGAAGCCTCCGCCACGCTGGAGGCTTCTGAAAGGCCTGGTGCACCAGCGGACAGGCACCCAGCTCCCCCGCGATTGAAAGCAAAAGCGTGGGAGCTGGGTGCCTGTCCGCTCAGGCACCAGGCCTTTCAGAAGCCTCCGCCGCGCCAGGACCCTACACATGCATGATTCAATCATGCACTGGGCCTCTAGTAAGAACATAAATTCTGCTGAAACCGGTTTGGCTCAGTGGATAGAACATCGGCCTGCAGACTCAAGCGTCCCAGGTTCGATTCCAGTCAAGGGCATGTACCTTGGTTGCGGGCACATCCCCAGTAGGAGGTGTGCAAGAGGCAGCTGATCGATGTTTCTCTCTCATCGATGTTTCTAACTCTCTATCCCTCTCTCTTCCTCTCTGTAAAAAATCAATAAAATATATTTTAAAAAAATAAAAAATAAAAAAAAAGAACATAAATTCTTTGCTTTATGTTTTCTCTTCCCCCCACACCCGCTTAGAGGAATGTCAGTCTATTCCATGTCTCCATGCTTCAAGTCTTATTTTGTTGGTCAATTCATTTTGCTCATTAGATTCCACAAATAAGTGAGATCATGTGATATTTGTCCTTCTCAGATTGGCTTATTTCACTTAACATGATACTCTCTAGGTACTTCTATGCTTTCCAAAAGGATAAGAGATTCCTCTTTTTTACAGCTGCATAGTATTCCATTGTGTAAATGTCTCATAACTTTTTTATCCATTCATCCACCGATGAGCATTTGGGCTCTTTCCAAATCTTAGCTATTATAAATAACACTGCTATGAACATAGGGGTGCATATATTCTTTCTGATTAGTGTTTTGGGTTTTTTAGGATATATTCTCAGAAGTGGGATCTCTGGGTCAAATGGCAGTTCCATTTTTAATTTTTTCCATAGTGGCTGCACCAATTTGCATTCCCAGATCACTGACGGCACTTGTTGTTTGTTGATTTATTGATGATAGCAATTCTGATAGGTGTGAGGTGATATCTGGTGATTTAATTTACATTTGTCTGATGACTAGTGACTTTGAGCATTTTTTAGCATGCCTCTTGGTCATTTGTATTTCTTCTTTGGCGAAATGTGTATTCAGGTCATCTGCCCATTTTTTAATTGGATTGATTATCTTCCTTTTGTTGAGTTGTATGAGTACTTAATATGGAGATTAATCCATGACCAGATATATTATTGGCAAATATGTTCTCCAATACAATGGGTTCCCTTTTCATTTTGATGGCAGTTTCTTTTGCTGTGCAGAAGCTTTCTATTTTGATGTAGCCCCATTTGTTTATTCCTTCTTTTATTTCCCTTGCCCTAGGAGATATATTGGCAAAAATTCTGCTATGTAAGATGTCTGAGATTTTACTGCCTATATTTTCTTCTAGGATTTTTATGGTTTCATGACTTCCATTATGTATTTTATCCATTTTGAGTTTATTCTTGTGTATGGTGTATGTTGGTGGTCTAGTTTCATCTTTTTACATATGTCTGTCCAGTTTTCCCAACACCATTTGTTGAAGAGACTGTGTTTACTCCATTGTATATTCTTGCCTCCTTTGTCAAATATTAATTAACCATAATGGTGTGGGTCAATTTCTGGAATCTCTGTTCTATTCCATTGGTGGCATCTTTTTTTACCTAATTTTTTTTCCCAAACATATATGTTTATGCCCCATCCACAAGACAAAAATGTGTAAGACAATGAGGGAAAAAGGAGACATATGTAATACTATATGTAATACTTTAAACAACAAAATAAAACTTAAAACAAACAAACAAATAAGCTTAAAAGCATATGCCAATAAACTTTTTTTTCTTGTTCTCCAGAAAAAAAAAGTCTCCTTTTCCTCTTTACCTCAGTCGAATCAATACATTTGACCTCCTCATTACATGAGCAACCCTTATTGTTTGTTTTTTATGTTTCCTTCCAGAATTTCTTTATATGTGTACAAGTAAATGTAAACTTACTGCTCTTCATACAAAGGTACTATATTTTTAACATTGTTCTGTACCTTGTTTTATTTTCCCCCCAATTTACATATTTTGTATTTCCCAAAACTGTTTACAGAATAGTTTCTCATTTTATTTATTTTTCTTTCCTCCTCCTATAGTTGCATAGAGCACATTCTATTGTATATTATTCTATAATTTTTATAATTAATTTAAGTAGCCTCCTATAGATAGACTTTTATGTTATTTCCAAACTTTTGTGGTTATGATGAGTAATACTGCTCTTAGTTGGTTCAAGGGGAATATCATTTTGGTGTTTATAGTTTTGACTAGAGGCCTGGTGCACGAAATTTGTGCACGGAGGGGAGGGGTGTCCCTCAGCCCAGCCTGCACCCTCTCCAACCTGGGACCCCTCGAGGGATGTCCAACTGCCCGTTTGGGCCCAGTAGGATCGGGCCTAAACAGGCAGTCGGATATCCCTCTCACAATCCAGGATTGCTGGCTCCCAACTGATCACCTGCCTGCCTTCCTGATTGCCCCTAACTTCTTCTGCCTGCCAGCCTGATCACCCCCTAACCACTCCGCTGCCAGCCTGATTGATGCCTAACTGCTCCCCTGCCAGCCTGTTTGCCCCCAACTTCCCTCCTCTGCAGGCCTGGTTACCCCTAACTGCCCTCCCCTGCAGGGTTTATCACCTCCAACTGCCCTCCCTTGCAAGCCTGGTGTCTCTCAACTACCTTCCCTTGCTGGCCATCTTGTGGTGGCCATCTTGTGTCCACATGGGGGCAGGATCTTTGACCACATGGGGGAAGCCATATTGTGTGTTGGAGTGATGGTCAATCTGCATATTACTCTTTTATTAGATAGGATAGAGGCCTGGTGCACGGATGGGGGCCAGCTGGTTTGCCCTGAAGGGTGTCCCAAATCAGGGTGGGGGTTCCCTTGGGGTGTGGGGTAGCCTGAACGAGGGGCCTGAGGTGGTTTGCAGGCCAGCCACACCCCCTGGCGACCCAAGTGGAGGCCCTGGTATCTGGAATTTATTTACCTTCTACAATTGAAACTTTTTAGCCTGGAGCGGAGCCAAGCCTTCTGCTTGCTCTGTGGCGTGGCAGCAGCCATTTCTGTTGGGGTTAATTCACCTTCTATAATTGAAACTTTGTATCCTGGAGTGGAGGCCTAGGCCAGCCAGGGCAGGTGGAAAGCTTGACTTCCTCTGTTGCCGGGGGAAACCCTAGCTCTCTCCAGCTCCGTGGCTGCCGCCATTTCTGTTTGGATTTATTTACCTTCTATAATTGAAACTTTGTAGCATTGAGTGGAGGCCTAGGCTGGCAAGGGCTGTTGGAAAACTTGGCTTCCTCCGTTGCCTGGGAAACCCAAGCCTCCCTCTTGCTCTCTGTGGCTGTAGCCATCTTGGTTGGGTTTATTTGCATACTTGCTCTGATTGGATGGTGGGCGTGGCTGGTGGGCGTGGCTTGTGGGTGTAGCTAAGTACAGTCAATTTGCATATTACTCTTTTATTAGGTAGAATTGTTACCAAATTGTTCTTTACTGGGGATTGTAACAATTCACACTCCAATCAGAAATAAATGGGAGTGCCTATTTCCTACAGTTGTTTATTTTTCCAATGAAAATTTTAATTACCTGAAAATTTCTAGATGTGACATTGTCTAAAAATCCAAACCATAAAGTGACCATTCTTTAATTGACCTTAAATGCCAAAAAAGACCAGAGTGCTGTGGATTTCAATAGTTTCAAGTAGATCTTTTCTAAAATATGTACAACAGATTCCATTAGTATATACTGTATATACTGTTGACAATGAAGAACAATGATCTGTATCTTTAAGACTGTCCTCCCTTATTGAGCTGAAAGCTGGCCATCTTGAAACACGTCCTCAGCTAAAGTTCAAATTTGGCTCATGAATCTCACTTCAGCTTTGATATAGTCTTTAGTAGCATTCCTGAAATTTGTTTCTAAAACTATACATTTTTTTGGGGATCTCTGGCTAGTTATCTATTGCTTCTGTTATGTAGTGATTTAGCAACAATAGTGTCTGGAGTGTGGCATTGTTGGTAGTGTGAAAACGACACCGGGTATTAGACCAGAGGAGTCAGACCGGACCTTGGTTCAGTGACCTTGGTACTTGAGTTCTGGCTAAGAAAGAATTCACAGTCAAGATTCAAGCTATAAGAGAAAGTTTATTGAGAAAGTAGCAGAGGTAGAAGAAGTGAGCTGTAGAAAAACATGGGGTCAGGGAGCAAGTTACAGAAGGGCCCTTAAAACTTAGGAGGGAGAAAAGTAAGGTAACACACCTGCAGAGAAGAAGAGAGGAGAAAGGCAAGGTCATGCCCCCAGGAGAGAGAGTGGAGCTGGGTCCTCCATTTTAAGGGCATTTATCTGGGGGTCACAGGGGAGGATCCCAATAGAATATTCATCAGCTTTTCAGGTGTGTCCTTTCAGTGTTGTGGTCAGTCTCTATTGATTGGTCGGCACCAGGACAGGTGGTTCTTAGTCAATTTTCTAGCATTATAATAATCTGGTTATGATTTAACAGAAAAGAAGTGAAAGGGAAAAGTAAATACAGACATGCCATTTATACAGCTTTGTGCCAAGCTGCATTTAACACTTTCCAAGTCTGTTCTCTGCTGATCCATAGGGGAAGGGACTAGAGAAAAGCAGTTCAGATACATGCACAGTAAGGTCTGAGTGACATGGGAAAGTGCTTGCCTGTCAATCACAACTGAAAACGGGTAATTGGTCAGGATAGGCGTGGCCATTGCAAGTGTGTGAAATCCAAATATATCTAAAACTTCTAGACAAAGGAGCCATGCTCTCTTGGCTCTCTTGGCTCCAAGGCAGGGGCCCTGTTTAGGTTCCTGCTTCAGAGGACTGCACACTCCTGCACCTGCATAGCATACGGCCAGCTTAGGCTTCACACCTGGACTAATAGACTTTAATCTGGCCTCAAGGCTGAACCACACCTGGCTGCAACATGGAACAGAAACTCTGGACACTGGCCTTGTTTCTAACTCTATTGAACTCCCAGCTGCACCTTTTCTAGGACTGGCTTAAGGGGCAGGGGACGTTGGAGCCCGAGAAATGCAACTTTACCCAAATAAAGCCTTTTCCACATTCCATCCTCCCTTGGGGACTTCTGAAAATGCTTCTTTCAGTGGCACCTCAAGGACCTCACTCCCCCAAAACAGGGGAGTCCTGATATCAGCCAAAATGTCCCTTGTCTGGTTTTACTGCTTTTCTGGACCTCGAGCTGAAACACAACGGAAGCCTAATTATTATTCCTAGGGTTTAATGCTTAAGGGAATGGTCATTCAAGGGGGTTTGGGGCCCCTTGTTCCTCCTCCAAGCGGGTCTACAGTATGACTAGAGACATACAAGGGGAGGAAAGGTCAGGGGAGGGTCAGAACCATGTGACCAGTGATATGAAAGGTCAGGGGTCTAAACCACATGAGTAATGATATGCTAGGGGAGGAAAGGTTACCCAGGATGAGGTCCTTGTTTTCCCAGGTTTGCCCATTGTTAGGCACCTAAGACTTTCTGCCCTGCTGACTTTCTGTACCTGGCCCATGTCTGTCTAACTGCCTACTACAGCACAAAGTCCTCTCTACTCTGGTTTTAAGTCATACTGAACAATGCAGCCTTTTGCAATCTAAATAATCCTTTCCAATATCATCTTATGTAAAATCTATATATATAAAAGCCTAATATGCTAAATGTCTGACCCATTGGTCAACCATTCAGTTGACTGCTCCACCAGTCACTATGATGCGCACTGACCACCAGGGGGCAGACACTCCAACCAGTAAGTTAGCTTGCTACTGGAGTCCGGACTATTGGGACTGTGTGAGATGGGCCGGACATGCCCTGGAGTCCTCCCGTGGTCCCTCCCCAGCCAGCCAGCCCCCATCAGCCTGGATCGGGACTGGACAAGATGGCCCTGATTGGCCCCGATTGCTGGCCAGGCAGAGGGACCCCACCAGTGCACAAATTCATGCACCAGGCCTCTAGTCTTAAATAAAACTCATACTAGCACACCAAGGTTAAATTCAGTTGTGTAACAGAGACTTGTAATGTCATCAAATGGGTATAGTTTAATTATAACTATTATAATCTATAAAACAACTTGAAAAGTGGATCTCTCTATGCTTTACATTATTAACATGAATTGATGATGCATTTAAAAGCTTCAAAAGCAAATGTTAGTTAGTCGAAATCAACCTTTGGATAAATTCACAAAATGCTCAAAAGCCAGTCTACAGAATGCCATGAGTTCAACTAAAAAGTACATTGAAGTGGATTCAGGTGTTACTAGTAATGCTCACGAACTTAACTGTTGAGTTTTCGTCTCCACCCAAAAGGAATAGAATTATCGTCTTAGACCAAAATATCTCAGTCAAGGCGGGCTTTTAAAAAAATCTGATTTGACCAGGTCTTGGTTCCCAGCTTTGGTTTGTATTGCCTGTTTGTCTACAGCAAGTCACATGAATTCACATTACAGCCAAAAAGTTCAAAGGTTCTCTTAGAAAAGCTTCCTAATCTCTTTATTTTCTGGGCTTTGGTTTTGTTTTCTTGCTTTTAGTTTAAGGGCTTCACACCATTTAAGGTTTTAACTCTTTGTTTCACATTATTAAAGGTTTAAGGACAATGTTTGCTTCAGCCCCAAGGCTTAGCAAAACTGGAACAAAGAGTAGGCTTCTCATTTTACTTAGTGTTTTCCCAATTCTGGAAAGGTTAATCCCCTCAAATATTTCACTTTCAGAGGCACCTTCAAGTCTTTTATCCTGCAGAACTCCTAGGAAAATGCAAATTATTACAAGAATCTGCTAGAGGTTGTTTTTTTCTCCTTTCTTTTTTTCTTTCTTTTGTTTCTGTTTGAAAGGCTGGGCAGTAGAGCAAGGCATCCATTTTTACTTGCTAGAGAAAACTATGCTCTAGTCTTTGGTGCTTAAAGTAATTAAGAAATAGAACCGTTTCTAATTTTTATTTCATTTTTCTTTTATGCCAGTCTTACTGTTTTCTTGTTTGTCTGAAACAACTTGTGATTTCACATCTGCCAATTTACCCTTCCTCTCATTAAAACTTTAACTGAAAAATCTTTCTTTCAAAAAGTTTCACCCTAGTTAGACAGGCATAGCTAAAATTCTTTCCATTCTTTAGTATTAACTAAAACCACCTTTCCCTGAGGCAGTTGAATTGTATAAAAATAATATAATAAAAGTAAATAAAAAGAAATACAGTGAAAGCAGAAACAAAGGGGAGGGAGAATGAAAGTAGGATAGATGGTTACTTGTTGGGAATCTTTAGCTGTATCATTGTGTGTGGATACTCATATAGCAAGTACTGTAACTAGTTTGCCTTTTAAGTTCACTCCTCAAATCTTGTCAGATTTCCTTCTTCTAAATTGACAGCACAGAGGGAACATCATAGTTATTAAGACTAAGCAGAATGCATCCATCTGGCGTGCCTTTCAGGAATCCAGCCCACTAATTTTTGCTGTGGGTTTGATGACTCACCCCAAGATGCAGCTCAGGGAAGAAGAATTTCCTCATTTTGCAGAACTGCCAAATCTCATTCATTGGATTTGGGGCTCATTTTTAGATAGTTGTTTATCTGCTTAAATATTTTATTTTTTAAAATCTCTCAGCAGTGGGAGCTTGCCATGATTCTCTAAATAAGCATACTTTGCCCATAATGCTCCATCTTTTTGGCCACTGAGCCTATTCCCCCTTCCCTCAACCCCCCAACCCCCAGCTCAACTCAGTCTCTTGGACTCATTTGTTCCTGGAAGGCTCCGATTTCTATTTTCTATTGAGACATCTGTCAAATTTACACCATTTGAAAAAATAAATCTTGCTTTTCTCTTCTTGTCTTCCTCCCTTTTCAAGCTGTTCATCTAGACTCCTTTTCACTTATCATCTGCCCCCTTTATTTTTAAATCAGCATAATTCACGTTTACTGAGTGCAAAGTGCAGGCAAGGTAGGCAGTACCCTCCCAGCATCCCGTCTCCTGAGGGAGGTACCTCCACTATCCTGTTCCACGGATGAGAAATAAAGGTACTGAATTCAAGGATCTTGCGTAAGTAAGGTCCTAGAGCTGGCCCCGGAGACAATGCACTTTTGGAAAAGTTTTGTTTTCCACAAAGAACATCTGTACAACATAAGCAAATTATAAAAGAACTCCTCTTTCTCTCTCCCACCCTGAGACAAGTTTTCCAGTTTTGTCCACTTAAAAAGAAAAGAAAACCCTTCCCTATTTGGGGGGCCTCTTGCCATTTAACAGGGCTCCTCGGGGCCCCTCTTCCAAGTTCTCGGCCAACGTGTCTTTTATTATGACTCAGCGCAGCCCGCTCGCCAGGCGGGGGCCGCTCGCGGAGGCGCCGGCGGCCGCTGGGGGCGAGGGCTCCGCGGCTCGGCTCCGCGCTCCGCCCGCTTTACGGCAGCTGGAAGCCCGGCCGCCCGGCAGCCGCCGCACTCGGGCCCGCGCCCGCGCCCGCGCCCGCGCCGCTCAGGTAACGGAGTCTTTCTGTTTTCAAAGTTTCGCCCCGAGCAGCTCGGCGCTCCGAGACTGCGCGGTCTCGGCGCAGCCTTCCGGCCTCCCTCCCGCCCAGACGGGCGCGCGGAGGCGCTGGCCGCACCCCTGCCTGGGTCCCGGGCGCCGACCTGGCTTCTAGTCCCGGGGCCGAGGGGCGCGGGGCGGGAGCTGCTCCGAGGGGAGGCGCGGGGCACTTGGCTCAGGTCGCCTCCGGGCCCACGTCGGCCCCCAGCGCCCCCAGCCCCGCCTCGGGGGCCGTCGCCCACCTCCGCGAGCCGCTGGTCTGCAGAGCGGAACCGGGCAGCCCCCAGTGCCCGTCTCTCACGTGGCCGCACACGCGCACGTGCCCGCTGCGCTGGCCCACGAGGCACCCTCGCGGGGCGCAGGGAGCCGGGCGGCGCTGCGCGCTGCGCTCTGGGCCGGCTCCCGAGTGACGCCCTCGCGCGTGGAATGCGCCCCGGACCACGCGCCAGAGGAAGTCCAGCAGACGCTGTTGAAAGAGCAGCCTGTTCCTGGAGCCTGCGCTGGGCTCTCCTAGCGCCTGGCTGACTCCCACATTTGCCATATGGTCTCATTCTTCCATCGCTCGCCATCCTCTAGTCCTCCCCCAGTCTCTTTCCCCCACATTCATACCTGTTTATCTTCCATTTTCCCTCTTTTTGGGGTATCTGACCTTTTGGTGTCTTGAGTGTGCTCTTTTGTCCCGCTCTGTTCGAATAGCAAGTGCACATACAGTATTCTTTATTTTTACTCTAGTTCTTAGCAGTTAGTCGTTGCTTACCATGGCTTGTACATCCTGAGGAGCAGAGTGATGGATCCTGGGCCTGTACATGCGACTGAGTTATTGGACTGTCCTGAAGCCTCAATTAGCCATGCAGGACATAGGACATGGGTGTGTATGAAATGAAACTGACCTTAAACACCTAGATAATGGTGCTGCGTCTGTTAATAGACTACGTCTTGACAAGCATAAGCAGTTATATCGTAGGTGAGTGTAGTATTCACTCCATTCACTTCAATCCACTAACAGTTCTTTGTTAATTATGGATAGCTGGTGACAGATTAAGAAAGAGATAAGATTCAGTTACTGTCCTCCAGTATATATATTGGAGTAATCTCCGATCTCTCAAGACTTCTGGGAAATATAAAAGTAACTTCTCTTCACCAAGGTAATCTAGTGTATTATAGACGTTTATTATAGGACCAACAAGAGTGAAATGATACGATTTATTAGTTGCTTACATAAAGCAGTTTGAGGTTCAAGTCGAGAGGGCAATATTTATTTATTTAGTCAACAAGTATTTGTCCAGTGCCAGGCATTTGTTCTTGGCACTGCCTTCTTGGAATATGCATGTAGTAGAGGGAGAGAGTATATATAATAAATAGAAAAATACTAGGTGATACTGTCATAAGTGCTGTTAAGATACATAACATAAAGCACAAAAGGGTGTGTGTGTGTGTGTGTGTGTGTGTAGCGGTTTAGAGTAGAAGTGTAAGGGAGTGAGTCATGTGATACTTGGAGCAAGAGCTTTCCAGGCTCAGAGCACAGAAAATGCAGAGGCCCTGCATACTGGAGTGTTCAGTAATCGGCAGAGAAGCCAGTGTGGATGGAGTGGAGTGGAGAAAGGAGGGAAGTGAGATAAAATAGAGACTAGATAGTTCTGATGTTTTAGTAAGCCAATGTAATGAGTGTCTTTTACTTGAAGTGATATGGGAAGCCTTTGGGGCATTTCCATCACAACTGTTTATAACAGGACTGTTTACAGCCTCACTCTGGCTATTGTGTTGAGAACAGATTGAAGGAAGGCAAGGGGCAGCGCAGGGGTAACAATTAGGCTGTAATAACATCCACGTGAGAGATGATGGTGGCTTAGACCAAGATGGTAACAGTGAGTTGGTGGAAAATTCAGATTCTGGATATACAGGGTGGGGCAAAAGTAGGTTTACAGTTGTTCGTATGGAAAAATAATACAATACTTAATAAATGATAATACAAGAATAAACTCTGTTGTGTGTACCCATGACTGTAAACTTACTTTTGCCCTGCCTTGTGTTTTTGATGGTACAATCCACAGGATTTGCTGACAGACTGTATCTGGAGTGTGAGACCAAAAGAAATGAAGGACTTAATTGCCTAACTTATTGAAAATATATAATTCCCATTTACTGAATGGGAAAGAGAGCAGGAGAAAGATGTGGTTGTGAGGATAAAGAACTTGGATTTGGAAATATTAAAAGTTTGCATGCGTATAAGCATAACCAATGGACAGAGACAGCAGGGGTGTGAGGGCATGTACGGGAGGGGTTGGGGACAATGGGGGGATATGGACACATATGTAATACCTTAATCAATAAAAAAAATCAATTAAAAAAAGTTAGATGGATTTTACATATCCAAGAAGGGATGTCAATCGTGTAGTCTGAAGGCCAGGCTAACTATATACATTTAAGACTCTTCAGCATACAACTTGTTGTAAAAGCAAGGAGATTGGGTAAATTCATTAAAAATGCATGAGATTAGAAAAGTGAAGAGGACCAAGGACTGAACCTTGGGGCACTCCAACATTATGAGATGAGGAACACCTACCAAAGGATGCTGAAAAAGCTGTATGCTAAATAAGAAGAGCAGAAGAGGGTGGAATCCTAGAAGTCAAACAAAGGATGTGTTTGAAGGGCCTGGTCAAATGTTTTAATTGATTTACTAAATCAGTTCTCAATTAGTGAATCTGATGGTAGCAGTTTCCAGAGTGGTGGGTGGTGAAAGCTTGTTTAGAATGTTTGACAGAGTAAAATAAGAGATATTGAACAATTTTTAAAAATATATTTTTATTGAATTTTTACAGAGAGGAAGGGAAAGGGATAGAGAGCCAGAAACATCTATGAGAGAGAAACATCGACCAGCTGCCTCCTGCACACCCCCTACTGGGGATGTGCCCACAACCAGGGTACATGCCCTTGACCGGAATCGAACCTGGGACCCTTCAGTCCACAGGCCAACGCTCTATCCACTGAGCCAAACTGGTCAGGGCGATATTGAACTAATTGATAGTGTATATCTCTTGAATTTTATTGAAAAGGGGGAGAGAGAAATGGAACATAAGTTGGAGGGCTATTGGATATGGTAAAGAGTTTTAAACATGTGCAAACTAATGGTATGTTGTGATGCTAATGAGAAAGAGCCACTAGAGATACAAAATTGATGATATAGGAGAGGGGAGCAGTGTTCATAATGTTAACTGATATTCATTGGGGTCAATTCAACAACAACAGGACTTCCCAGTTTTGGGCGTAGTGAAAAAGGAAACTTTATTCAGAGTAAATAGCTCAAGTGTGATATAGCATGGCTTCTGGAACAGCCCTGCTGTGAGGCAGCCCCAGAGCAAGGCCCCTTTATAGCTAGACAGCTATGGCGGCACCACTCTACGCAGTCTACATATCTTTGGTGTTTCATCTCTAGTCAGGAATCTCAGTCTTCAGTGGAAAGTGAAAGTGCACTCAATGAGCCAGAGGGTAGCTGACTTATATAGACAAAAGTCCCTACCTCTAATCCCTGATTGGTCTGTCCTCATGCAAATGAGGACTCCAAATCCTCACAGTTTGATTGGTCTAAAAAGCACTGTTCTGAATGGTCAGAGTGGAGCTGCTCTGATTGGTTGGTGACAATAAGGGCTGGCACAGATGGCATGAACATAGTGCAGGCAAGCATTTCTGTGTGGGAGGCAGAAAGCATAGTGCAAGATTTTCCCTGAGGTGCCCTTTGGTGTGATAGGACCCTGTACAGAAATGGCTCCAAGCCTCTAGTTGTTTTTTATTTTATTATTTGTTTTTAATTGAGCCCAGTTGAAACACTGAGAGCCCTTCTTAGGTATCTTCTTTTCTCAGGGTCCACGATACGTAAGTTAGGGAGGATGCAACAGAAGAGATTGTCTGTTGTTAGATAATGGGCTACTTATCTATAGTAATAAGAAAGAAGGTAGACTGTACGGACACAGATGAGGTGGAGGGTGTGGATGTTCTCTTTGGATCATTTCTCTTTTCTCATCATGGTGAGTGGCAGGCAGTTGAGGTCCAGGATGAATTTGTAGGAAAAGTTCTTTTTTCCAATTTGGTCAGGGATCTCTTTGATGAGAGAGTACTTTCAGATACTGAAAGTTTCTTGAAACAAAGAACTTAGTATTTTGTTAAGGAAAGAAGTGGAACAACTTCTACCTTGATTGCTCCTTGGGAGAAGACTTGAAAAGCAAGTTGAGGTTATAAAATAAAAGGTCGGTGCAAAGAAGGACATAAGTTAAGCAAGATCACATCATGAAATCTGGGGAAGGCTACGATGAGGAAGGTAAAAACATTGAGTCTTAACTCCAGTGCTGTTATATAACTGTAGTAAAGTTCTAAGAATATTAGTCATATCACTGAGATACTTTTTAAGACCAAAGTGATCTAATGGACAACAGTGTTGGTGGTGGTGAATCTACTTATTAAGAGGCAATATCAGAGTCTAATAACTGCTGGAAAGAGATGATAGCTTGGAATAGATTTCAGGTTGTATTTTGAAAATGATATGGTAAGACTGGATCGACAACAAATTGGGTGTAGGGGAAAGATAATATTTTGACAACATTGCTCATGGATATTGAGCAATTTGACAAGATGGAGAGAATTGTAGCAGTTGGAAATAGTAACTTGTTTGAGATGACTTTCAGTTACTTAGGGACCATTTGTTTATTGAATCCTAATTATAAAACAGGTTCCTATATGAGATCTTGGCAGAGGCTGGTGATACCAAGGTGGAAATGGCAGGATCCTCCTGTCAAATTACCATTACTAGTAGAGGTAAAAGAAAAGAGTGTACACCAACATTCTGAGAAACTTGATGAATGCCTTATGAAGAGTACTGAGGGCTTTGAGAGATTTAAAAATTATTATGGAAATTATTAGACACTCAAAAATAGAGAAAATAGTATAATAAACTCTAGTGTACTCATCAACCTTATCAGTATTCTGTTGATCTTGCTTGGTGTGGGAGAGTAGAAAAGGGAGACATTGTTTCTGTTTGTACATCAGGAAGGACATCATGAAGGCTCTCCTATATGCAAAGGAAGAAAGAACATCAAAGTAAATTGTAGAGTTCTTGGTTCTGGGCTGTACCTGCTGGGCTTGCTGTGTAACTTTCTGTTGCTCATTTGATCTCTTTATTCTTTCCTTTCTCTGTTAAATGCGATTGTTACTCTACCTACCTCAGGAGGTTGCAAGCTACAGGCCTCAGGTCAAATCCAGCCTGCTTGTGTACCAGTATTAAAGTTTTATTGGAACAAAACTACATCCGTCAGTTTGTTGTGTGTGTCTGCGTTTGTCATAGACTTAGAGTTGAGTTGTTGAGACAGAGAGGGTATGGTGAGAGAAGCCTAAAATATTTATTGTCTAACCCTTTACAAAATGCTTTCCAAATCCTATTCTGCATGATCTCTGAGATTCCTTTAGCTCAAATTAGTAATAATAGCTAATATTATTTGAGCATTTACTAAGAGCCAACACTGTTATTTTGTTTTGTATGTGGTAGCTCAATTAATTTCCCAAACTCGATCTTGTATGTTCTGTTATTTCTATAAATGAAACTAAGGTATAAGGTGGACAAAGTTTCATAGTAATAAATACTGGATCCAGGCAATCTTTCTTTCAGCATCCATATCCTTAACAATAATGCTGCATTTTCTTTAGATTCACAGAACAAATGCGTATATATGTAAAGTAGTATATCCAATCATAGAATGAAAATTAATTCATAAATCAATGATTTGCACTCAAGTAAAGTCCTATATTGTGATTACAGATGCATTGGCTTTAAGTTGCTGACTAATCCTGAATGTACATTACAGCTGAAAAGTGTATGAAATTCAAATGTGCCTGGATAGAAAATTCTAGTGCATCATCATTTTCTCATGAAGTCTTACTGGATTTTTGAAAGCAAAACACTTTACTTAAAAAGTAAGTAAATATAAAATGATACAACACTAGGAGCCTATTATTGACTCTTATGGCAATATTTATCAGTTTTTAGGAGCCCATCTCTAGCATGTGACATGATTGATGAAAAAAGATTAGGAGGTAGGGCCCCAGGGTTTTAGTCCCAGTTCTTGCCCAACTAGCTTCTGTGCCCCTGCCTTGTCTGGCCATCATTTTTCTTTTTTTAACTGCAAAATGAGGAGGTAGCTCATTTGAGGACTTCCCACAACTCAGAAATAGGATTGTATAATTTTTACGGGGTACATTCAGAGAAATAGATGAGGTAACAACAGTTTTGTTAAGTCAAATATTTAAGCTTCCTTTTTTTTTCTCTCTATACACACATAAACACATGTACAGATATGTATAAACATAAACATAAGCGTCTACATGTAATTATAAAATCAATGTGATTTACAGTTGTATTTGGTGTACAGGCATTTAACCATCTGTTCTTATATTTGTGTTTTTGTATTTGTTTGAGGGAATAGATAAAATTTCCCCCCCCCCCCCCCCCGACCCAAAAACACAGTTATGTGGAAAGTGAGGCTTGATGAATTCCTTGACCTCTGTGATCTGGAAGCATATCTCATATTTTGTTGAGCAAAATTTGATTCATTGCTCAATTTGTTTGCCAGTTAAAAAGCAAACAGTATGCCTGAAGTCAGGGTTTTCTGTTTTGCACTGTTGTCTGGGATATTGATGTCAGACAAAATTGTAATTTAATTGTTTTGACATTTTGATCTGAATGATTCAGATAAGAAAGGTGATTTATCTTGCAGAGAGACCTGGTATTTTGAGCTCAGCATGGTTTTTCCCTAACTACTTGTTTATAAATGTGGTTTCAATTTTTAAAAAGTTAGGTTTTAATCATAATGGAAATGCAAGCTCTCAGTATTAATTACCAAAATGTGATTTGATAGGAATATATTACAGTTATTTTATTTCATAGATATTTCAGGCATGAAAAAACTTTAGGAAAGCTATGAATCCTTTAAACACAGATAATGAAAATTTATTCCATATTTTGACTTACTTTCATTGTCTGCAATAAAATGTTAAGTGTTTTCCATATTACAGATGGCTTTTTGTCTTTTTAAAACCTTGACATTTAAAATTATTCATGAAATTCTTCAGTTTTAGGACTTACCTATTGGTAAATTTATAATTCTGCATAATCTGTGCTCACTTATTCCTATGTAATGAATCCAGTTATCACTGGCGATAACATAATCTCAAATAATGCATTCCTAAATGTACTTTTGGATTCCTTATCTTTTTTACACTTAGAAATGAGAAGAAAAAAACACAGACCAGAAGCATTTTTATTTATTTATTTATTTAAATATTTTTATTAAATTTATTGGGGTGACATTAGTCAACATGATCATATAAGTTTCAGGTATGGGTTTCTATGTTACAAAATCTATATATTACACCTGTGCCCACCACCCCAAAGTCAAATCTTCTCCTGTCACCATATGTTAGGACCCTCTTCTCCCCCCACCCCCTTCCCTCTGGCAACACCTACACTGCTGTTTGTGTTCACTAGTTTCAGTTTTATATCCCACATAAGAGTGAAATCATATGGTTCTTAGCTTTTCCTGACTGACGTATTTCACTTATCATGATGTTCTCAAGGTCTGTCCAAGCTGTTACAAATGGCAGTATTTCATCCTTTTTTATGGCCGAGTAGTATTTCATTGTGTATATGTACCACATCTTCTTTATCTAGTCTTCTATTACAGGACACTTTTTTTTTTGTTTGTTTGTTTTTATTTTATTGATTTTTTTACAGAGAGGAAGAGAGAGGGATAGAGAGTTAGAAACATCGATGAGAGAGAAACATCGATCAGCTGCCTCTTGCACACACCCTACTGGGGATGTGCCCGCAACCAAGGTACATGCCCTTGACCGGAATCGAACCTGGGACCCTTGAGTCCGCAGGCCGACGCTCTATCCACTGAGCCAAACTGGTTTCGGCAAGGACACTTTGATTGTTTCTACGTCTTGGCCACTATGAATAATGCTGCAATGAACAGCGTTGCAAACAAAAGAATAAAGTACCTAGGAATAAACTTAACAAAGTACATGAAAGATCTGTATACTGAAAATAACAAAGCATTATTAAAAGAAATAGAAAAAGACACATCAAAATGGAAAAATATCCTATGTTCAGGGATTGGAAGAATCAACATAGTTAAAATGGCCATAATACCCAAAGCAATATACAGACTTACTGCAATCGCCATCAAAATCCCAATGTCATTTTTTAAAGAAATAGAACGAGAAATTATCGGATTTGTATGGGACCATAAAAAACCCCGAATAGCCAAAGCAATCCTGAGAAAAAAGAACAAAGCTGGAGGTATCACTGCTACCCAACTTCAAATTATACTACAGAGCTACGATAATCAAAACAGTGTGGAATTGGCAGAGAAACAGACACACAGATCAATAGAACAGAATAGAGAGCCCAGCTATAAAACTACATGTAGCCGAAATCGGTTTGGCTCAGTGGATAGAGCATCAGCCTGCGGACTGAAAGGTCTCAGGTTCGATTCCGGTCAAGGGCATGTACCTTGGTTGCGGGTACATCCCCAGTAGGGAGTGTACAGGAGGCGGCTGATCAATGTTTCTCTCTCATCGATGTTTCTAACTCTCTATCCCTCTCCCTTCCTCTCTGTAAAAATCAATAAAATATATTAAAAAAATAAATAAAAATAAAACTACATGTATATGGACAGATAATTTTAGACAAAGGAGCCAGAATCACACAATGGAGTAAAGATAGTCTCTTCAATAAATGGTGCTGGGAAAACTGGAAAGCCACATGCAAATGAATGAAACTGGATTACAGTTTGTCCCCATGTACAAAAATTAATTCAAAATGGATGAAACACCTAAATATAAGACCTAAAACAATAAGTTACAAAGAAGAAAATTTAAGTACCAAACATATGGACCTTGGTCGTGGAGAACATTTTATGAACTTGATCCCAAAGGCAAAGGAAGTAAAGGCAGAAAAAGAAAAAGATTGGGACTATATCAAACTAAAAAGCTACTGCACAGCAAAAGAAACAGACAATAAAACAAAAAAAGAGGCAGCCAATGATTTGGGAGATGATATCTGCACTCCGACAAATGTTTAATTTCCAAAATATATAAAGAACTCATAAAGCTCAACAACAAACGAACAGAAAACTCAGTCAGAAACACTTTTAAACAAATCATAATTTCTCTGTAATAGTTTGTGAGTGTGTGTGTGTGTGTGTGTGTGTGTGTGTGTGTGTGTGTGTTTATTTAACATGCTACTCAGTAACTTGACAACTTCCTGGGGCATCTCCTGGTTCTAAGAAGCTCTGGCACCATTAAGTTTTCTGAACAAAATCTGAAAGGTATTCCCCTCCAGGCTTCCGGACTTGAAGAGTGTAACCAAAGTAACCCCCGTCTGGTGCACTGGCAATACGTCTTTGAAATACGGGTCATAGAAGTCAGCTTGAAATTTTAATTACATTTAGGTGATGAAAGCATCCTTTATCCGACCTCCTCAAGTGATGTGAATCTGATTGAGAATGACTTAAGAAGCCTTATAGTCTTGGGCCATTTCCCTGAATTTAATTTCGCTGAATTCCCAGAAAACATTCCAAATAAGGACAAGGTATTTTCAAGCAAAATGGCTGCTAATTATGCAGGAAGCCTACTACTCTTGTGTGTGTGCATGTCTGTAAAAATGCCTCAAGGCTTTACTGTTTCTTGTGGAGGTGAGACTGTGTAAGTGATGTTTCCCAGGGAGGCTTTGGTTCCTAGAATAAGCCCTTTTCTAGTAAGTCACAGCTGAAGTCATACCATGCTAGTGTTATCGGTGAAGGTGGAGTCCTTGGGATGCTGTGAGGAAAATAATTTCCTGAGGCCCCCAGGGAGGATGGGGTTTTGTGGAAAGCTTTATAGTTGATGTAAAATTAAGGGAGTTCCCCTAGAGAGTCTCATCTCTGTCTGTTTCTCCATGGAAGAAGTCCAATCTTGTCTTCAGTAGGGCCAGAATTAAGGCCACTACCCAGAATTTCTGCTCCTTATTATAGTTCAGTCCAGTATCTGGCTCGCTTAGCTTAGTAAATGTATGGGTCCATCAAGTCCAAAAGATTCAGTCAGAATCTGTAGAGCTATTGAAAGAGAAAAGACCCAGATGAGCCCTCTTAATAGAAGACTGGGCGATATGAGGGATTAGATGCCTGGGATGAGAAAGGTGAGAAGAGACGGATATGTTTTAAAACAGAGTTGTCAGGTTTGAGGATCGTGGGGGGGGGGGGGGGGGAGAGGGGACTGGAGGGTGTTTCTTTAGTTGGCTTTCTCAGATCCAGTGTCAAATAAAGGTGACAGGGGAGGAACTTGCAGTGGACAGTGGCTAGGAAGAATGGTTATTTAGAATTCTAAGTATTTGCACTGATTTCATTCAGTAATCTTAGCTCAGTTGTATTATCTGTGAGTGCTTCACCCTCAGAATAGGAATTGCTGATTTTTAAAGCACTTTAGGATTCTCAAATGAAGTGTACCACTGTCAGCCTCAAAGGTAGTCTCTTCATTTGGATACAATTTCTTCACTTTGAAATGGAACTCACCTGGAGCTTTTCAAAGTGGCATTAGAGTTCATAATGACAACAAACGTATAGTTTATTCATGTTTCCAAAACCACCTGCATGTCATATCATATGTGCTCTATAGTTATGAAGCAATGTGAAAAAAAATTCTTAATTTTTTGGAAAGTTGCCTTTACATTGTTAATGCGATACTGGCAACATTGCTGAGATTAAAGTCCAGAGCTGCTTTACAGATGTTCTGACTTTATAGGGACATCTACGCATGCTAGAACAAAAAAAGAAAACAAAACCCAAAACAACCCCACCCCGCCAATGACATCCATAAACAATCCCCAACAAATGAGAGGATATACTCCAGTACATTCAAGAGTTATGGCATCTGGTATTGAACATAGAATAAAGCATAATGATAACTACTTTTTTTCATATCATCAAAGCCCTAAATGTGTTTTCCTCTGGGATCAGGAAGATAAAGAATTCAAAGTTTAATTTTGTGTTTGGTTAGCAGTTTTGTTTGTGTATAAAAGCAGTGTGGGGAAAATGGGAATATTTAGCATTCTTTTTTAAAAAATACATTTTTGTTGATTTCAGAGAGGAATCAGGTTGAGCGGGAGAGAGAAACATCCTATATAATAAAGCCTGATATGCTAAGTGTTCAGTCGTCTGGTTGTCCGTTCAACCAATCAAAGTGTAATATGCTAATGATATGTTAAGGCCGCTCAACCACTCGCTATGACGTGCACTGACCACCAGGGGACAGACAATCCACCGGTTGACCAGTTGCTATGACATGTACTGACCACCTGGGGGCAGATGCTTTGACTGGTAGGTTAGCTTGCTGCTGGGGTCCGGCCGATCAAGACTGAGTGAAATGGGCTGGACACGCCCTGGAGCCCTCCCGTGGACCCTCCCCGGCTGGCCAACCTCCCTCATCCCTATCCGGCCCCAATCATGCACTGGTGGGGTCCCTCGGGTTGGCCTGCACCCTCTCGTAATCTGGGGTGAGGGACTACCCCCACTCCGAATGCACGAATTTCGTTCACTGGGTCTCTAGTCTATATATATAAAAGCCTAAGTGACCTATCAACAGATCAACTGGTTGCTATGGCATGCACTGACCACCAGTGGGCAGATGCTCAACACAGGAGCTGTCCCCTGGTGGTCAGTGTGCTCCCACAGCGGGAGCACTGCTCAGTTGACCAACAGGCACCAGACGTAGGGCTCATGGCTGGCCGCCACAACCTGGAGGCCACAGCCTGGAGGCCGCAGCCCGGATGTAGTGGAGGGGCAGCGAGCCTACTGAGTGACAGTGAGCCTACTGAGTGGCAGCAGCAGGCACAGCGGGACCGGGGTGAGCAGGAGCGGCAGGCAGGAGTAGCAGGCAGCATTGTGCTGCTGGTTTTGGCTCAATCCCCGCAAACCCACTGAGGGACCCCACCATCAGGCCCACTATGCACCAGGCCTCTGGTCAGTGATAAGAATCATTGATCCACTGCCTCCTGCATGTCCCGCACTGGGGATCAAGCCCGAAACCCAGGCATATGGCCTGACCAGGAATCAAACCTTGATCTTCTGACTTCATAGGTCAATGCGCAATCACTGAGCCACGCTGGCTGGGCCAGCATTTATTCTTATTTGAAGAAGTTTGGATGGAAAGATCCAAGTGGTATAGGTCAATCATTTAAGACTTGTTTACTTATTGTGCCATTTTCTGATAGCGAAGCACAACTATTTAAAAATAGAGTATACTGCTCCTAGTGCAATGGAAACTAAAGAGAAAATAAACAAATGGGACTACATCGAAATAAAAGCTTTTGCACAGCAAAGGAAACCATCAACAAAACAACAAGAAAGCCCACTGCATGGGAGAACATATTTGCCAATGTATCACTGATAAGGGTTTAATCTCCAACATTTACAGGGAACTCATACAACTTAACAAAAGGGAGATAAACAATCCAATCAAAAAATGGGCAACGGACCTAAATAGATACTTTTTGAAAGAAGACAGAAGAAGGCCAAGAGACATGAAAACATGCTCAAAGTCACTAATTATCCAAGAGATGCAAATCAAAATGACAATGCGGTACCATCTCACACCTGTCAGAATGGCTATCATCAACAAAGCAACAAACGACAAGTGTTGGTGAGGATTCGGAGAAAAAGGAACCCTTTTGCACTGCTGGTGGGAATGCAGACTGGTGAAGCCACTGTGGAGAACAGTATGGAGTTTCCTCAAAAAACTAAAAATGGAACTCCCATTTGACCAAGAATCTAGAATATATCCCAAGAAGCTAGAAACACCAGTCAGAAAGGATATATGCACTCATATGTTCATAGCAGCACAATTCACCATCGCTAAGATTTGGAAACAGCCTAAGTGCCCATCAACAGATGAGTGGATTAAAAAACTGGTACATCTACACCAGTGATGGGCAACCTTTTGAGCTTGGTGTGTCAAACTTCGCCAAAAAACTGAGCATAACTCGGGTAGTGTGTCACTTTGAGGAAAAAACATTATTTCACGATATTTATAGTTTAAATAACATAAATGTATAATTTTTATATATAATTGTACTTAATAAACCAAAAACTAAATATTTAACTTACCTGCTTAGTGACTTCTTTGTTCATCTATCAGTCAGTTTCTTTTGTTGGTCTTGATATTATTTAGCTTGTGTGGGGTGCCGTGAACTAAGGTAAGTTAGGGGGAGGGGGAATTCTTTAACTAACCTGCCTATTAGTGACTTTTTTGTTGCTGAATTTCATTGGCTAAATCTTCAATTGAAGGTTGGTATTTTGTACACTTCAGGCCCAAGCAAGCGCTACTAACTTCATCTGTCAATCTGTTTCTTTTGTTGGTTTTGATATTATTTAATGCTGAGAATAAGGCCTCACAAAAGTATGTAGAGGGAAAAATTGTGAGTAAAGCCATTGCTATATTTTTCAGGGTGCTAAAAGTGTCTGGTAGTCAATTCCAGGCACTCCAAATTTCCTGTTCGTAGTGGCACGCCTCTTGATTCTCCAAGCGGCACCTTTCCAGATTCTCAAGCTTTGACCTCAAGTTGACAAACACCTGAGCCCAGATACTGTCTTGAAATTCTGCAAGTTGCATCTCCAAATCATCAATTTGCATCCATTGGAAACCATTTAATTCCAAACTACTGTAGACTACTACATCAGGATACTTAATTATTTTCATGGTCTGTTCTAGACTTCTAAATTGACTAAATCTATCACTAAACTGGTCAAGTAACGAGTCTAAAACATGCTGGTACTTCATATGCAAGAGTTCCATTTCATTTTGTACAGTTGCACTGGCCTTCTCAAAATACTTTGTTACTCGAGGAAAATACTTATAAGTTTTAGTTTCTATGTCTCGCTTGAAAATTTTAACTTTACTTTCAAAAGCTTTTATGTATCCAAACATAACGTCAAAACTTTTGCCCAAACCTTGTAACTTTAAGTTCAGTTCATTAATATGAAGAGAGAGATCTGTAAAAAACATCAGGGTGTTGACCCACTTATCATCATTAAGCTGAGGAAAGTTTCCCAGATCCTTATTGTCAAGAAATACCTTAATTTCTTCAAAGCACTCCACAAAGCGCTCAAGAACTTTGCCTCAGCTCAGCCATCTTACATTATTGTACATCAGCAGTCCACTGTAGGTGGAATCAACCTCCAGTAAAAGTGCCGAAAATTCTTGCTTGTAAAGGGGGCGAGCAGCTATTAAATTAACTATTTTTGTATCAACTGACATTAAGTCATTTAAGTTGGTGAATCCTGCCTTGGCACATAAAGCTTCCTGATGGATAATACAATGAAAAGGCACAATCGGATGTCCAATAACTTCTGTAAACAATTTGACAAATCAGACATTTTCCCCCACCATATTTGGTGCCGCATCTGTCATCACTGACACAACTTTAGAGATATCAATGCTTAGGTCACGAAATGTTTGTATAACAACCTTACATATTTTGCTTCCAGTTACTTGTTGACACTGATACTAACTTTATCAACTCTTCTCTCATTGTGAGACCATCAGAATATCGACCAATAATGGCCAACTGAGCATGTGATGTGACATCAGTAGTTTCATCAAGAGAGATCGAAAAATATTTACACTTCCTTATGTCTGTCTTTAATTGATGTTGTACGTTTGTGTTCAGTCTCATTATTCAGTCTTTTATGATATTTCTACTGAGTGTCAACTCAGATATTCTCTTAATAATTGCATCTTTATTCTGCATGTCGTGAAATAGAACTGGTGCACATCTTAGGAGAGTTTCTTTAATAAATTCTCCCTCACTGAGCGCTTTTCCATGCTGAGCTATAGAGTGAGCAATACGGAGCCTTTCATAAATTTAAGGATGGAATTAGATTGGCTCTTATAAAGGTGTAGCTGCCTGGAAATGTATTCCTTCCTTTCATCCTCACTTTTTTCCAAGAGCTGGGAATGATTAGTTTCAAAATGTCTATTTATATTCCACGTTCTGCTTACTACCGTTTCAGTACATAGAACGCAAAATGATCTGCCGTTTTTTTCTATAAAGCCATACATCTCGGTCCATGTCTATTGAAAGGGTCAGCCACTGCTACTACCACTTCCTTTACTTAACCTTAGTTTTTTTATTTTTTATTTTTTGGGTTCTCCATCAGGGGGGCAGTGACAGAAGATAGAATTATAGATAGCTTGTTAGGCCTGCAGGCAATTAGGGGTTAACTAGTCTAACTAACCACAAAATGGTGCATATAACTGTCTTTTAGGAAAGGGCAGGGTTAATAAGCAGAAATAGGGGTTAATAAGGATGCACAACAGTAATAGTGGTGAAATGGAGTCTGCACTATGGAGCAAGATGGTGTTCCTTATGTGAATTAAAATGGCTGCCGCTATTTCTAATGGCGGGAAACGGCACCCATAGCACGCCACAAACCCTCACCTCTCCCAGCCTCCCCCTCACTTATCTCATTAATGATGGATTAGAAATCCATGACACCCCAGAACAGTAGATAATGGTTGCTGTGGTTAACTGTAATTTGGTTACTGGTAATGGCAGGGCCCCCAGAGATGCATCCCCCACTGCATTCCGCTGCTCCCTGCTCTGCCGGCAAAAGTGAGGGCAAAGATTCCGGCTTAACCGGAAGTCCCAGAACTAGACACTCTGTGCCGGACTTCTGTTGTTTTGGCCTACAGACCTCCGGCACAGAGTGTCTAATAGGGGAGGATGAAACATTTGTGACTAGAGTCTTGCTCCAAGACTTGCTCCAAGACTCTAGTCGCAAATGTTTCATCCTCAGGAGCAGCAAATGTTTCATCCTCGGCATGCAGCTACCTCAGCGGCCGCGTGTCATCAAAAATGGCTACGCGTGTCAGTGCTGACATGCGTGTCATAGGTTCGCCATCACTGATCTACACAATGGAATACTATGCTGCAGTAAAAAAGAAGGAATTCTTACCATTTGCAACAGCATGGATGGAACTGGAGAGCATTATGCTAAGTGAAATAAGCCAGTCAGAGAAAGATAAATATCACATAATCTCCCTCATTTGTGGAATATAATGAACAACATAAACTGATGAACAAAAACAGATCCAGAGACAGAGAAGCATCGATCAGACTGTCAAACCTCAGAGGGAAGGTAGGGGAGGGTGGGGGTAAGGGAGAGAGATCAACCAAAGAACTTGTATGCATGCATGTAAACCTACCAATGGACACAGACAACAGGGGGGTAGGGGTATGAGTGGGGGAGGGTTGGGTTTAATGGGGGTATGAGGACACATATGTAATACCTTAATCAATAAAGAAATTAAAAAATAAAAATAGAGTATTACTCTGATTTTTATTACATTAAATTCAAAATGAGTTTCAGCGAGCATTTTTTTTTTGAAAAAACACACACACAAACATTTTTTTTACAAACATTTTTTTCTAATTAAAACAATAGTCATTGCAGAATATTCAGAACGCCTAGAAATGTATAAATAAATAGAAAAATGTACTATCTAGAGTTGCCCTTTAAAATTTCACCATTTTTCTTCGGATTTTTTCTATTTTGTTTTTTCCTTATATTTTTAGATTATACCAGAAATTTTAACATTCTGCTTTTTCAACATAACATATATAGAATGTTTTAAATATTATTAATGCAAGTTTGTTTTGTTGAGTTTTTCCTCTTCAATTGAGCAAGCTTATTGAAAAGACTCTTTTTAAGATTAGATTTTTTCATTGCTCCTTTCATCCTCTCAATTACATGCTAGCTAATTCCTGGAATTTTTCCTTCCCCATCCTTTGTAATATGAAAAACTCATTGTTGTTCCCTGCTGGTATGCCAACTTTAGCTTAGTTGTTATGGCTGTATTGCAGTTGTACAAAGTATATATGTCTCCTTTCACTAAGTTACCATGAACCTCAATAGGATATCTTCATTCAGCTGGAGAGCCATGAATATACTTGAGAGAATATATACAAAGGACCTAATTAGAATGTAAGGAATTAAATACTCCTTATTCACTATACAGTTTACATTTATTTGGTACTATCTAGCATTTACATCAGCTATATGCAAAATGAAGTGTTTTATGCCAATAATAATACCAATGGCTATACTAATTATTGATTTTTAATGTATAATTTATTTTTTATTGATCTCAAGAGTACAACAAGAGTTTGTCAGTATCATAAACATTCTATTGGCTATTTGGGTCATATCTGAGTTTAATAATTATATTTTTTTCAATACATTTTATTGTTTTGTAGGAAAAGATGGATAGTGTTGAGGACAAGATTATTGAAATGCTTGTTTTTCAGATTCCTTGATAAGGATGTGTGGATTTTTTCCTGATTTAAGATCTTTGTATTTATATTGGAAAGAATACTGCTACTTTGTGCCAAAGTAGATTGCTGTTCAAATGAATATGTATATTTTTGGGAAACTTTCCTAAGCATTTTTTTCTGCAAGCTCTATGGTAATTATTTTGAAAAAACTTTGTGAAATAAAATTTAATTGAATGTTGAAATTATTTTTGGAAGTAGTCACAAAATATGTTTATAAATCAAGGTTTACATTTTTTGATGTTATTAGAGTTTCTCTTCCACATTTATCTTATATCCTATATAATAAAAACCTAATATGCTAAGTGTCCGGTCATCCATTCAACCAATCAAAACATAATATGCTAGTGATATGCTAAGGCTGCTCAACCACTCGCTATGACCTGCACTGACAACCAGGGGGCAGACGCTCCAACTGGCAGGTTAGCTTGCTGTTGGGGTCCAGCCTATCGGGACTGAGCGAGATGGGCCAGACATGCCCTCGAGCCCTCACGCAGTACCTCCCCGGCTAGCCAACTTCCTGTGTCTCTCCCCAGCTCCAATTGTGCACCAGTAGGGTCCCTCGGCCTGGCCTACACCCTCTTTCAATCCAGGACCCCTCAGGGATGTAGGAGAGCCAATTTTGGCCTGATCCCACAGGCCAGGCTAAGGGACCCCACTAGTGCACAAATTTGTGCACCGGGCCTCTAGTACTTAAATACTTCTAAGACAATATTCTCTGTGTGTATGTGTACGCATGTATGTGTGTATGTGTGAGTTTTGTTCTTCAAATATCTCTGTTAAAATTAGTTTAGAGAATGAATAGCTAAACTGCCACTATGTACTATGAACGTCACATCTCATTAAAAGAATAATTTGAGGTGGAAATAATGATGCATCCCCTATCTTTCCAAATGGAAATCAAATCAGAATTTGTTACCAATTTGTTTTCATAAATCTACTAACATCATAATTAAACTTTCTTTTCCTATGGTTTTTTAGTTAATTTAATAATAGAGTAATTCTCAAAATATTTAACAAATATCCATTACTATGGACACTTTTAAAGATTTTTAGGAACAGAAATAGAAGTACTATGAAAATCAATGAAAAGTTCCTAAGATGAAATAGAAAAATCTTCAGTATTGTATATGTTTCTCTATGAGAAATGGCTGATGCTCTGAAAAATAAAGATAGATCTGGAGTCAAAATTGACAAGTCTGTATAATTTAGAGAGTGTTGGTAGAGAGGTATCAGGATATGCTCCTTGGAGTTAGGAGTTAATTGCTCTCACGGCACACTCTTGAAAGAAAAAAAAGGTGAAAGGACCCTTTAGAACAACACACAATGAAGTTAGCTAAAATGAGCCAAACAGATTACAGAATTAGATTTACGAAATTAAGTTTTTGTTTTCCTTTTAATTGTTTGATTGATTTGTAACAGAGAGATACTTGTAGACCCTAGTTTATAAAAATTGTAATTTAATAATCCCAATTCACTGTTCTGTCATATAGTTATATAGCTATGTGTGAACAGTCTATGTATCTCTGGGCTTTAATTAGCCATGAGAACATGCAGAGCTTAAAGTGAAAGTAATTGTTCAGCCTCTGATAACTTTGGCAGAGAGAATCACCTTCTTTAGATGAATGCCACATAAAACACTGTTGTACAGAACACATAGGAAAGTACAGTTTTGTTGCTGGGTCTGGAAGGAGAAATTTACAGATTTTTGTGAGATCCTGCAGAGAATCCAGCAAAATCTGCATTACAGCACATTATCTCCTGTGGGGAAGAACCAGCAGGACTGTTTGTGGTTCTCAACTTTCTCTGCTCTGTATGCACTTGTCCTACTCTGTAAAAAGTCTTCCACTTGCTGGAAACAGGAGCAACACTGAAAGAAAAGGACAAAAGGTTAATGGAAAATATCAACTACATGAGAAGGACCTCACAGTCAAGCTTGGCAAGAAGACTGGAAGTGAAGTTGAAGGGTGGTTAGATAAGCTGATATGATTTGGCATACTTTTTTTAAAATTTCCAGTTAGTTTTATGTAGCTACCAGTATGCACTAGTATTGTATGGTGGTTTTATTTCTATTTTCAAAAAAAATGTATCTTTATTGTTCAGAGTATTACTGATGCCCTCCCCCTTTTTTGCCACTCATTGCCCCCTTCCACCTGGCTCCCACCCCATCCCCAGCCTGCATATACTCTTTATTTTAAGAAATAACTATCAAATTGGAAGGGGAGAAAACCATTAGGTTGAGTAAAGAATACCTGATTTGCAGGTTTATTTGAAGGCTTTTTGTGTAATAATACTAAATACTAAATTTAATGCTACAGTTTAATATCTCCATTTTTTAAAATTTTGTAGTCAGATTTTTATTTTATTCATTTATTTTTAATTTAATAAACCTTTATTGTTCAGATGATTACAGTTGTTCCTCTTTTTTCCCCTCATAGCTCCCCTCCACCAAGTTCCTACCCCACCCTCTGCCCTTACCTCCCCCCCACTGTCCTCATCCATAGTTGTACACTTTTTGTCCAGTCTCTTCCTGTACCCCCCACTCCCCTTTTCCCCCAAGAATTGTCAGTCCACTCCCTTTCTATGCCCCTGATTCTATTATATTCACCAGTTTATCTGTTCATCAGATTTTTTATTTCCTTGATTTTCAGATTCACTTGTTGATAGATACATATTCATTGTTCATAATTTTTATCTATATGTTTTTCTTCTTCTTCCTCTTCTTAAAGAATACCTTTCAGCATTTCATATAATTCTGGTTTGGTGGTGATGAACTCCTTTAGCTTTTTCTTATCTGTGAAGCTCTTTATCTGACCTTCAACTCTGAATGATTACTTTGCTGGGTAGAGTAATCTTGATTGTAGTTTCTTACTATACATCACTTTGAATATTTCTTGCCATTCCCATCTGGCCTGCATAGTTTCTGTTGAGAAATCAGCTGACAATTGTATGGGTGCTCCCTTGTAGGTAACTAACTGTTTTTCTCTTGCTGCTTTTAATATTCTCTCTTTGTCTTTTGCTCTTGGCATTTTAATTATGATGTGTCTTGGTGTGGTCCTCTTTGTATTCCTTTTGTTTGGGGTTCTGTGCACTTCCTGGACTTGTAAGTCTATTTCTTTCACCAGGTGGGGGAAGTTTTTGGTCACTATTTCTTCAAATAGATTTTCAGTATCTTGCTCTCTCTCTTCTTCTGGTACGCTTGAAGTTGTCACAGAGGCTTCTTACACTATCTTCAACTTTTTGGATTCTTTTTTCTTTTTTCTTTTCTGGTTGAGTGTTTTTTGCTTCTTTGTATTCCAAATATTTGACTTGGTTCTTGCAATCCTCTAGTCTGCTCTTATGTCTCTGTATAATATTTTTTATTTCAGTCAGTGTATGCTTAATTTCAAGTTGATCCTTTTTCATATCCTTGAGGGTCTGGCTAAATTTATCGGCCTTTTCTAGGAAATTCTTGAAAAACCTTATAACCGTGGTTTTGAACTCTATATCCAGTCATTTACTTTCCTCCATTTCCTTCATTTGTGACTTGCCTCTTTGTCTCTGCATTTTGGCTGCTTCCCTGAGTTGATGGAGTGGCTTTGTGTGCTAGGTGTCCTAGCAGGGCCCAGTGGCTTAGCCTCCCGAGTTACCTGAGGTGGACACTCTTGGTGTGCCCCTTTGTGGGCTGTGTGTGCAGTCTTTTTTTTTTTATATTTTATTGATTTATTACAGTGAGGAAGAGAGAGGGATAGAGAGTTAGAAACATTGATGAGAGAGAAACATCGACCAGCTGCCTCTTGCACACCCCCCTACTGGGTATGTGCCCGCAATCAAGGTACATGCCCTTGACCGGAATCGAACCTGGGACCTTTCAGTCCACAGGCCGACGCTCTATCCACTGAGCCAAACCGGTTTCGGCGTGTGTGCAGTCTTGTTGTAGTTAAGCCTAGATTGTTAGTATCACTGTGGGGAGTTGACCTCCAGGCCAGTTGGCTGTGAGGATCAGCTGTGTCTCTGCTGGGAGAGCTTCTGTGCTCAGCTTGGATGGGGCGGAGTCTCAGGGTGGAGCAGAGAGCCTTGGTTTCCTGTCAGCCCCGCCCTCCGAGGCCCCTGTGTCTCAGTGTCCCTTGGAAATGGCTGCACGCACCTCTGAGAGAAGGCTGCCCTCGAGTTTCACCCGCTGCCAGACAGTCCAGTTTCTCCCCAAATGAGTCTGGATACTCAAAGTCTCACCCAGAACTGGATTTCAGTGCAGTCTGGAGGTTTTGTTTTCTTCCCGAACGAGACAGCTATTCGCGTGCTTGCTGCCCGCTCTCTCCGTGCGCCCCGAGCAAGCCAGCTGCGTATTCAGCTGCCCACCCTTTCCACGCACGTGGGTCTCCGCACTTCTGTCCTCCACAGTTCCTCTGGGTCTCAGTGTCCTTTTATCTTTCCTTCTAGTTGTAGAATTTCCACTCATCCAGCTTTCTGGTGGTTCTGGACGATGTTTGCTCTGTCTTCCAGTTGCAGTTTTGAAATTGTTGTGCGAGGCTGCAGTATAGGTGTTTACCTATGCCGCCATCTTGGTTTCTCTCTGTAGTCAGATTTTTAAATTACTTTCTCTCTTAAGCACCTGTTTATAAAGAACTAGACTTGACTAAAGAATGCAATTGATTAAGAAATAAATTTAAAAGTAATCACTAAAGGTTAGAAGGCCAATTTTGGAAATTATGAAGCTGATATGTATGGGTAGATAAAATAAGGAATTCCAGAAAACTGAATATTTCTGAGTTACAATATTTCTTGGTTTTAACCTTTATTATTTTCTTGATTTAGACCTTATTGTCTTTAGTTTGTAGGCTGATTCCACAAACTAATGTTCAAGTCCTTTATAAGTATTTTATATTTAAAGTATGTGAGACTGTAGTGCTGTATTCTAAACTATATCTGTAACAACTTTTAGTTTAAAGTTAAACAGTGATCAGTTTTATAGTAGAAGGACTTTACCCATAAGTTAAACTATGAAATAATGTTAAGGTTAGTTGTTAGATTCTTTATTTGAGTGTGATTTTACCCTAATATCTTATATTTACTTATTGTAATTTCTGGCATTTTTGAGGGGAGACAAATCTGTCTTGGCATTATGCCATACACATTGTCTTAAGGAAGAAACTTATTTCTGCTTCACATAGTGGTAGGGTAGTTTATAAGCTTCAAACAATTTTTAAAAACAAAATTGTTGCAATTATGTTTTCATTTGACAGAATTTGTCGAATATAATAACCAGTCACTCCAGGATTTTAATGCATTAAAGTCAGTTAAATGGAATGTTGGGTTTTGACAAAATTACAAGTAAATGTTAAATTAGATTATTGTATAGATTATTTTATTGGATTAACTGTCATTTTCAAGTAGATAATACTTTAAGATAGACTATTATTGTTATCAGAGAATTGCACTGGTGGAATTTCTCCATTGCTAGTGGGAGTGGGATTCTTGGGATGCCGCTGAAATAAGAATTTCCAGAGGTCCCCATGGGCGTATGAGATGTGGTAGAAAGCTTTACTTGTGAGAAGTCATATCCCTCAGTTTCAAAAATCCTATTTCTCTTAAACCAGTCCAGGAAAATGTGCAGCTGGGGCTTCAGTAGAGCTAGAAGCAAAGCCAGTGTCCAGAGTTTCCATTCCATGGTGGAGTTGAGGCCGGCACAGCATCAGGCTAATCGCTGCCCATGAGTCCACTGTGCATGGGTCCACATGGCTGTGGGTGTGAGAGCACACCCCCTGCAACAAGAGTCCCAAGAGAGCAAGAGGGCCAAGAGAGGAAACGCCCTTTGTTGAGGAGCTTATATAGCTCAGATTTCAAACACTTATAATAGCCACGCCTATTCTGGCTAATGACCTGCTCCCAGGTGTGACTGACAGATAATCACCTTTTCCTGTCACCTAGACTTTACTGGGCATGGGTCTATTCTCTCTTTGTCTAGTCCCTTACCCGAGGATCTGCAGGGAACAGACCCGGAGAATATTAACCTGCAGCCTCCTGGCACAGATGTCATGCCCATATTATCTGGCCTTCCCTTTGTTCCTTTCCTGTTAATTATAACAGTATCATTATGATTCACTTTCCAAGTGAATATGTTACATGAGATATCAAAGTATTGCTGATATTTTCCTTCTTGTAATAATTAAAATAAATTCTTGTAGAATATAAAGGAAGAAGTGATCACACTGTCATATTTAAGCATTTTACAACATTTATTGAGCAGTGCTTTATTTATAAAGATCTAAGAAACCTTGGTATCTTGCTTCAGGAAAAGTGCTTTAATGATGAAAAGGTATTGATAATTTTGAAATTTATCTTTTCTCAAACAAAAAACTTTTTCTTGAAGAATCCTTACATTAAATAGATTGGGCATATGTTTCTTAAAAATAATTGTTCAAATAATTGATCTTAAAAAAATAATTTTACACAGTTGAACTGTAAAACTCTTATCTTCACATGTCAACACAATTAATAAAATTTGCTAGTGATCCTTTCCCAAACAGGAACTGTTTTTTATTCACCATTGCATCCCTAAGTCCAGCACAAGTGTCTGTCTAGTTCACAGTACATATTCAGTGATGTTTACTGAATGAGTTTCAGCATTTTCTCTCACAGAGGCTGACTTGTCACTATTTAATCAAGCTAAGATACCAAATTTGTTATATAATCCATTGAAAGTTCAAACAAATTTAAATGTTTCCAAATACAGTTGCTAATTATATTTGAATTACTGTGCTTTTCTGCGTGAGGAGTAAGTTTGAATAAAATATTAGGTGTCTGAAATACAATGCACTTTTCCTTCTAATACTTTTCCTATATTATGTCAATTTTCTGTGCATAGCAAATATCTGTTTCTGATATCAGTCTTTTATTTTGGATAGTTCTTCAATATTTTCCTTCTGCTTATTAATGTATACTCAACTTTATTTCTTGTAGTCTTATGTCCTAATGCCTAAAAAAATGCATGCACTTTTTTCCTTTTATTTTTATTTCAATTTTTTCACTTTTCTTGAGTACTTCCACTGCTCAATCTGTAGTGTATGTGCCTGTTTGTGTGTGTATTTGTAGAGATAAGATTGCTATAACAAAGACACCAAACACTGACATTGGGTTGAATGAGATAGAAGCTTATTTTTCCACAAATCGATGGTACGGTAATCCAGGCTGTCAAAGTGGTTAGCCTCACAAGGTTACTAGTCCCAAGGTTATTTTATCTTAGATGTTGTCCCTGTCTGCAAGGTTAAATCTGAATCACTGCCATGTCTGCATTCTAGTTTTAGAAAAGGGAAGAAAGGGCAGAAGTACAAGGCACACAATTTCCTTTTAAGCAACTGGCCAACATTTTGACATTCCGTTGGTTAGAACTTTGTCACATGACTACATATGACTTCAAGGAAGCTGGGAAGGGCAGTCTCTATAAGATGTCCATTCATTCAGCTTAAATTCTGTTACTATAAAGCAAGGGTAAAATGGATTTAGGTGGCCACTACTAATTTTCAAATTGCACTTATATTATACTAGAGGCCCAGTGCACGACATTTGTGCACTGGGGGGGAGGGGTGGCTCTCAGCCTGGCCTGCACCCTCTCCAATCTGGGACCCCTCGGGGGGTTTCCGACTGCCGGTTTAGGCCTGATCCGACAGGAATTGGGTCTAAACTGGCAGTTGGACATCCCTCTCACAATCCGGGACTGCTGGCTCCTAACCACTTGCCTGCCTGCCTGCCTGCCTGATTGTTCCTAACCACTCTGCCTGCCAGCCTGATAACCTCCTAACTGCTCCCCTGCCAGCCTGATTGACACCTAATTGCTCCCCTTCTGGCCCAGTTGCTCCCAACTGCCCTCCCCTGCAGGCCTGGTCACCCCTGACGGCTCTCCTCTGCTGGCCATCTTGTGACAACATGGGGTGACCATCTTGTGATGATGTGGGGGTGGCCATCTTGTGGCAGTCATCTTATGATGTGGGGGCGGCCATCTTGTGATGACATGGGGGCGGCCATCTTGTGGTGGCCATCTTGTGATGATGTGCGGGTGGCCATCTTGTGATGTGAGGGCATGAGGGTAATTTGCATATTACCTCTTTATTATATAGAATTATGCTAGTTGGTAGTCTTGTTTAATTTGTCCTATGGGGCAATTAAGAAAAGGCTCAAGGGAAGGACACAGCATTAATTTTTTTGTGTGGAATGTGTCTGCTGTGACCTAGCAGCATGGTGTGTTAAACATAATTAGTAAGACTCCCAATGAGGAAGGTAAATCTTAGGAAACATTCATTTTGTTTAAGGTGTGGGTGAGCCCATGTAAGGACTTGCATTTTAGCATTAATCTCAATAGAATTTGGTTTGGAGGGGTTATATTAAGGGAGATTGGGTTTCATACACAGGGCATCTGAGTATTTAATTGTTAAACAATAATTTTTCTTAATGTTACGGTTACTGATATAACTTTTCATTTTCTTTCACAGAACTTTGGTGAACTCTAATTCCCAATGATGCTTTTAGTATATAGTCCATTGTCTGCAACGTCTTAGATTAATGAATTCAGAACTTATTAGAATGTTTTTTTTTTCTTTGTGATTTATATATTCCATCTGGGAATGCAAGGCTTTTCATATGAAAGCACTGTGGAACTCACGGCATTGTAGAAGCCCATGGAATTCATGGACTCTGTGTATTGCTGGTGGGAGCCTAAAATATCAATCATTTGGAGAGCAATTTGTTAATATTTATGAAACTTATGAATGCATTTACCTCTTAATACAGCATTTCTATTTCTATATGTATACTTGGATGTGAGACATTATGTATTTATAAGGATGCTTGTTGTAATATTGTTTATAATAGTAATGATTGGAAACATCCTGAATAACCATCAATTAGGGACTGGTTAAATTAACAACTTAATTTTTTTAAATGGAATATTGTGTACCTATATAAAATCATGAAGCTGTTTAAATATTGAAATGGGATAAAAAAGAAGGAACTTTTACCAATTGCAACAGCATGGATGGAACTGGAGAGCATTATGCTAAGTGAAATAAGCTAGTTGGAGAAAGATAAATATCACATGATCTCACTCATATGTGGGATATAATGATCAACATAATTTCATGAACAAGAATAGATCCAGAGACAAATGGCAGGGGGAGTGCATTAGAGAGCAACCAAAGACTTGTATGCATGCATATTAGCATAACCAATGGACACAGACACTGGGGTGGTGGGGGCATGTGTGGGGTGGGAATGGTTGGAGGGGGGGGTGCCAATTGTGGAAAAAAGAGACATATGTAAAACTTTATACAATAAGTAAATTAAAAAATAAATATTGAAATGAAAAACTCTATGATTTAGTATGATGTGAAAAAAAAGTTCAGAAAAATATTATGTGATAAGATTCCCGTGTAAAAAGGGAATATGATAACATATATTCATATGTGTTTGTAAGCACCTAAAATATCTCCCACAAAATTACAAATGAATACGGTGGAACCAAAACATTTTTATTTAGGGATTATGCTCTAAGAAATCTCTTAGGAATCTTAATTTTATCCTTATGAAATTGCCTTTTTTGAGAATCAGGATTTATTTTCTACTATCTTCTGGCACATTCAGTGGTCACATCTGTACTTCATAAGAAAATTCTGAGTTAGAATTTGTCTGGAACTGAGGAATTGAAATCATTTGTGTAAGGCAGCCAGGTGCTCTTACTGTCTCTCCATCTATCTTAGCCTTCAGTTAGTTCTTAATCATGTTTATTATACCTTGTCCAGTTTGAAGATCATTCTGTTTGATAGAAGTAAATAGGAATTGAATAGTTTCATTTTCAGTATCATTTGTTTCCATTCATTCAGCAAGTGTTTATTGACCCACTAAATACACAGCATTGCTCAGGATGCTTGAGGAAAAGGCCCTGGAAACCAGACTTGTCCTCAGAGAGTACCAGTGTGCGTGCGTGTATGCGTTTGGGGGGGGATTAGTGAGAATCACAGAAAGAGGGAGGCCTCACAAAATTCTATTTATAGTGTTTCTCTTTGTTTTCAGTTTTTAAGATCTCTTTGTTTCTTTGCCTTAGTGTATTTATGATTTTATTAAACTTGAGGACAACATCATTGTTTTCTGCCAACCATCATAATCTCAGCCTACACCACTAAGCATGCGTTGTATCTCACAGAGATATGAATCCCAAGTGTTGTTCAGAACCAGATGTTCCCTTCCCATATTTGTGTTTACGTATTTTCCTATATCACTACCTTCAATGGATAGGATAAATGAAAATATCAACTTAGGTTGAATCCTATAACTATAGGTTGAATTCCACCTAAGGACTGTATAATTTTTTAAAAAATTTTTTTCTGACAGAAGCATGAATGTGGCCCAGTATAAAGGGCATAGTCTTTGGAATTAGAGGGATTTGTGCCCAAAGGCCGATTCCTCCTCCAGTTAGCCCTCAGATATTCCCTGTGTTTGTTAAAAACTTCAAACCTAAATATCCAAATTTGCAAAATGGGGCTAATAATACTTATCTTGGTGAACTTTCCTTTATCTCCTACTGTTTGCCCTGCCCTGCTGGTCAACTTGGATCAGTAGATCTGGTTAGTGATTGAGGATTGTTACTGCGTTTGATCTCAGCCATAAGGCAGAGAGGCTACAGGATTGTTGAATTTTGAAAACCTTAGGGCATGAGTGGGGGGGGGGTGAGGGGGGGCAATGGGGGGGGTAAGTATGCATATGTAATACCTTAATCAATAAAGAAATTAAAAAAAAAAGAAAATACAATTTTCTGCTTAACTAAGTCAACTCTACAAAGGACCTTTCAGATCTATACTCACTTTTCAGTGTCAAGAGCCATAATCACATGTTATTTTCTCCTCTGGCTAATAGTAAGAGTCGCCTGACTTTCTAAATAAAACCTTTTTCTTCCTGTGAACTTGACTTATTTTATGTGTCAATGGAATTCGGTTTCATAGTTGGGAGACTGAATTATTTCCCTTTCACGATTACTCTGTTTACTTGCCAACCAGTTGTCCTTACTGAAAAGATAATCATGTGCCTAGACATATTAAAGGGCCATTAAAATTAAATTAGTCATTAAGATAGTTCCTTATCTCATGAGAATGATATAAAAGTTGCAGGAGGTGTCTATGTTTTGTTTTATTGTGGGGGGTGATGGGGAGAGTGGGGTGGAAAGGACTGATGTGGTAATAATAACCTTGGGCTAAGAAAGATAAAAAACTATTTGTTTTGGAATTCACTATTGAATTAGATGTTATTTGATAAATTCATATTTTGAGACTAATATAAAAAGCGTCCTTCACAACTCGGCTTAATGGAAATTACATAACGTTCTCTAAATAATGCCTCACTGAATATAACATATTTCTAGTGAAAATTTCTTCAGGCTATTGATTCACAAATTTTAATTGACAAAGTTGAAAGTAAGATTCTTTTAAAAACACTGAATGTAGTCATGAGGATTGAGTTTGAAAATTCAGGTCACAAGTTTCCATTTATAAATGAAACATTTGCAAGTCATATTAGAGATGAGCATTTTTGACTGAAGAATTATAGTGTAGTAGTTAATGAGGAATGAGAATTAAAGTGTATTTTGCCAGTGATTTTTGTCATTACTGTAAGTGTGAACCAACCTAACCTATAAACAGGAGTATTTGAAAGTCAGTAATATTTACATAGTAATTGGAGTGAATAGACAGTTGATGGAATCTGTATTTTATACTTTTATTTCTTGTAAAATTCTCCCACTACCACTTAATTTTTTATTTACTTGGAAAAAATCTTTTACTTTCTTACATTTATTTATTTTTTATTTTTTTAAAAATGTATTTTTATTGATCTCAGAGAGGAAAGGAGAGGGAGATAGAAGCATCAATGATGAGAGAGAATCATTGATCAGCTGTCTCCTGCACACCCCCTAATGGAGATCAAGCCCACAACCTGAGCATGTGCCCTTGACTGGAATCGAACCCAGGACCCTTCAGTCCACAGGCTGACGCTCTATCCACTGAGCCAAACCGGCTAGGGCCTTTCTTACATTTATCTATTTTACATTTTTAATTAAAATTTTTAATTTTCACATAATTGCAGATGTCCCCTTTTCCCCTTCCTTTGCCCACCTCCACCCACTTTCACTTTCACCTTCACCTCCCTTGGCCTTCACCAAACTACTGTCCCTGTCCATGGGGTATGCATATATGTTCTTTTTCTAATCCCTCCTTTCTTTCTCATAGGACCCTCTTTTTCAGACTTACCATAATTATGTTCATTTCTCCAATGCTTGTTGAATGTCTGGGTCAGGCAGCTGTACTAAGTGTGGGATTTGAAAATGAGTGAGACAGGTGTTTTGCTTTCAAAGATCTTCTAGAATGCTACAGAAGAACTACATAGGCATTTTCATCATTCTATTGAAATCTCAGAGCAGGTAAAATAGTTGAGAATTTTGTTAATAGGAAGCATTTATTAAATGCTTAGCAGTCTGCTTGTTTCTTTACCCATTGCATTGGATGCAGCACAGGCACCATCCTCCTCTGTTTATTAGTCATTCACAATTTGATATAGACATTGTCCTTAGAATAAGACTTGGTTATATGTAAAAAAAAAAAAAAAAAGATATTATCAAGGAAACAACTCAAATTTGGGAGGAGAGACTTTTTTCATAGGGATTGGGAAAATATTTAGCTTGTCACTTAACAGTTAATAGCAAAAAAATTCCAAGATAATAGTTAAAAAAACAAGCTACTGATGAATTAGAAAAAGTAAAATTGAATATTTATTAAACATCTGGAAGCAAATTTCAAAGCCTAAAGGCAAAAGAGTATGTCATTAAGGAAAAGATGGACTGATTTGATTAAATTAAAATTTATTTGCATAAAATAATTGAAAGGGAACAAAAATGAATTATTTGCAGAAAACAAAGTGGACAATACTGACGTTGCAGCATATTATAAAATCCATTTCAGAGAAAATATTAAATTAATTAATAAGATATAAGGGATAATCTTAAAGATAACCAGTCTACTATATAGTTTATACAATTTGTTTCTTTTAGTGTCATACAAAAGTGGTTGTAGGGACTAAGAACAGAAGGGAGTAATTTATGGAAGGATTGACTAAGTTTCTAATTAATGATACAAACTGTTACAGTGAAAGAATCACATACTCTGTGAAATGCCAACATAAATCAGGCACTCATTCTGCAAACATTATTTGAAGATTTAATATATTCCAGATACCATACTAACTGCTAAAATGATAAGTATCCTATATAATAAAAGGCTAATATGCAAATTGACCGAACGGTGGAACGACTGGTCACTATGACGCGCACGACCACCAGGGAGCAGACGCTCAATGCGGGAGCTGCCCCCTGGTGGTCAGTGTGCTCCCACAGGGGGATTACCACTCAGCCAGATGCCAGGGCTCATGGCTGGTGAGCACAGCGGCGGTGGCAGAAGCCTCTCCCGCCTCTGCGGCAGCGCTAAGGATGTCTGACTGATGTCCGTCAGTCGGACATCCCCCGAGGGCTCCTGACTGTGAGAGGGCACAGGCTGGGCTGAGGGACCCCCGCCCCAAGTGCACGAATTTCATGCACTGGGCCTCTAGTGAATAATAAAAAGCTATTTCTCAAGGAAACAGCTCAGAAATAGAACACCTTTCCTCCCATTTCTTCCTCTCTCTTTTTTTTTTTTTTTTGTAAAGCTAGTTCATCAATCCATCTACTCATCTGTCCATCAAAAAATAAAACAAGACAAACAAAACAAAATAAAACAGATTGAGTTCCTGGAAGGCATAGAACCTGGTGGTAGGTGTAGGGATTTTAAGATTAAAAAATGAGACTGTCATTTAGGAGTTATTCAAAGAGATGGACAGAGGGAATGGATAGCACTTGTCGTTTGTTGATTTGTTAAGTCAGTGGTCAGCAAACCACGGCTCACAAGCCACATGCGGCTCTTTGACCCCTTGAGTGTGGCTCTTCCACAAAATACGATGTGCGGGCGCGCACGTACAGTGGGATTGAAACTTCGTGGCCCATGCGCAGAAGTCGGTTTTTGGCCTGGGCAAATCTATTTTGAAGAAGTGGCGTTAGAACACTCAAGGGGCCAAAGAGCCGCATGTGGCTCTCGAGCCGTGGTTTGCCGACCACTGTGTTAAGTGGTACAAGAGATTGAAGTTATTCCAGAGAATACAATCCTAGCTCCATGAAGGGAAATGTACACTGAGTTAGTATAGTCTAAAAGTTAACAGCAAAATGTTAATGCATTTTACTTATTTACTTTCTACATTCTTAACAATTAAAAATGTACTTGTTCTGTCTAAATATAATGTGTAATGAATGAAATAATCACATCCTTGTGATAACATCATTACTTGTCAGAGACCCTATTCTAGTTTATTAATGTAGTAGAAGCCTGGTGCATGAAATTCATGCATGGGAGGGGGGGTGTACCTCAGCCCAGCCTGCACCCTCTCCAATTTGAGACCCCTCGAGGGATGCCCGACTGCCCATTTAGTCCCGATTCCACTGTCCGACTGCCCATTTAGGCCTGATCCCACTGGTCCACTGCCCATTTAGGCCCGATCCCTAAACGGGCAGTCGGACATCCCTCTCACAGTCCAGGACTGCTGGCTCCCAACTGTTCACCTGCCTGCCTTCCTGATTGCCCCTAACCAATGGCCAGCAGCCATTTCTGTTGGAATTTATCTATCTTCTATAATTGAAACTTTGTAGCCTGGAGTGGAGGCCTGGGCCGGCCAGGGTGTGTGGAAAGCTTTGCTTCCTCCATTGCCAGGGGCAACCCTAGCCTCCCAATCTTTCCAGCTCCGTAGCTGCTGCCATTTCTGTTTGGATTTCTTTACCTTCTATAATTGAAACTTTGTAGCCTTGAGTGGAGGCTTAGGCCGGCAAGGGCAAGCGGAAAGCTTGGCTTCCTCCATTGCCTGGGAAACCCAAGCCTCCCTCCTGCTCTCTGTGGCTGTAGCCATCTTGGTTGGGTTTATTTGCATACTCGCTCTGATTGGCTGGTAGGTGTGGCTGGTGGGCATGGCTTATGGGTGTAGCAGAGTGATGGTTAATTTGCATATTACTCTTTTATTAGGTAGCATAAGATGATTTTACCAAAAATTTGTTCCTGAGATTGGTTATTCAAAGGTGAAAATTAGCCGAAACTGGCTTGGCTCAGTGGATAGAGCGTCGGCCTGCAGACTGAAAGGTCCCAGGTTCGATTCCGGTCAAGGGCATGTACCTTGGTTGCAGGCACATCCCCAGTAGGGGTTGTGCAAGAGGCAGATGATTGATGTTTCTCTATCATCGATGTTTCTAACTCTCTATCCCTCTCTCTTTCTCTCTGTAAAAAATCAATAAAATATATTTTTTTTAAAAAAGGTGAAAATTAGAAAATTAGAACAGCCTTATTTTTTTTACATAAAGGACACAGTTATTACTGATAGAATGTGTACATCAGGAGAGGAGCATAATAGCCAAAACCTTTATATAGATCAGTTATGTGCTTTATTTTTTCTGTGTTGGGCTGTTATTTTAATTTAATACTTGCTTTTTATTTGTCCTGTCATATTTCTCGCTTGTCATTTTCAGTCTTCCTGTCTTTTTTTTAGTTTTATTTCCATTTTATAGTTAATGTAATCTCTTCTGTAATATTGTATTATAATGTTCCAGATCTCTCAAAGTTTATTCAAGTGGTACATTCATTTTTACATTTAAAATTTTTTCTAGTATAGAAATGCCTAGAAATGAGTATGATTCTTAAAACATGTTTGTGTGCTGTATAAACTTTGAAATAAACTATACATTTTGCAGGTTATATTTTACTATATTTATTTACTATACTTTAATTAGAGTAAATAAAAGCTCTGATATGAGTTAATTCTTTTTTTTAATTTAAATTCTTTTTTGTTTTAAGTATTACATATGTCTTCTTTTTCCCCCATTGACCTCTCCCCAGGTGCCCCCACCCCCCAGCTCGTGCCCTCACCCGCTACTTTCTGTGTCCATGGGTTATGCTTATATGCATGCATACCAGTCCTTTGGTTGATCTCTTACATCTCCCTTCCCCCACCCTCCTCTGCTTTCCCTCTGAGGGTTGACGGTCTGTTTGATGCTTCTGTGTCTCCGGATCTGTTTTTGTTCATCAGTTTATGTTGTTCATTATATTCCACAAATGAGTGAAGTCATGTGATATTTATCTTTCTCCAACTGACTTATTTCACTTAGCATAATGCTCTCCAGGTCCATTCATGCTGTTGCAAATGGTAAGAATTCCTTCTTTTTTACTGCAGTATAGTATTCTATTGTGTAGACGTACCACCGTTTTTTAATCCACTCATCTGCTAATGGGCACTTAGGCTGTTTCCAAATCTTAGCTATTATAAATTGTGCTGCTATGAACATAGGGGTGCATTATATCCTTTCTGATTGGTGTTTCTAGTTCTTATGATATATTCCTAGAAGTGGGATTACTGGGTCAAATGGAAGTTCCATTTTTAATTTTTTGAGGAAACGCCATACTGTTCTCCACAGTGGTTGCAGTCTGCATTCCCACCAGCAGAGCATGAGGGTTCCTTTTTCTCTGCATCCTCGCCAGCACTTGTAGTTTGTTGATTTTTTGATGATAGCCATTCTGACAGGTGTGAGATGTACCTCATTGTCATTTTGATTTGCATCTCTTGGGTGATTAGTGACTTTGAGCATGTTTTCATATGTCTTGGCCTTCTGTATGTCCTCTTTTGAAAAGTATCTATTTAGGTCCTTTGCCCATTTTTTGATTGGGTTGCTTATCTTTCTTTTGTTATGTTGTATGAGTTCCCTGTAAACTTTGGAGATTAAACCCTTATCAGATATAACATTGGAAAATATGTTCTCCCATGTAGTGGGCTTTCTTGTTTTGCTGATGGTTTCTTTTGCTGTGCAGAAGCTTTTTATTTTGATATAGTCCCATTTCTTTATTTTCTCCTTAGTTTCCATTGCCTTAGGAGCTGTATCGGTAAAGATACTTGTATGACATATGTCTGATATTTTGCTGCCTATGGATTCTTCTAAGATTTTTATTGTTTGCCATCTTACATTTAAGTTCTTTTCTTATAAACTATTTCCTACTTGTCAGAATCCGTATTTTATTTATTGCTTTGTGTTCATTTTTTTCTGCTGATCACTGGATACTTGTTTATGCATTGAATGAAGTGATTTCATGAATTATACCCAATTGAACTTCACTCAGCAAATGTAAGTGTTTTAAATAGGAAATAGTATCAAAGAAACTAATTGTCTAGGGCAGGTGTGGAAGCCTCAGGAACCAGATGTCTTTTGAGCTAGGTCTGACTAAATATTTCCTGTTAAAATTGACCCCATGCGGCTTATAATGAGGACTAAAGTTCTATGAAAATTAAAGAGCAAAACATACAGCAAAATCATCCAAAATGTGCATACAGTCTTCAATTTAGGAAAGAGTCTCTATGGTAATTCTTTCATGTAATTAGTGTTGGACCAAATATGCTTTCATTGATATGGAGCTAAGGTTGAACTCTCTTTTGAGATGATCCTTAGCTCTGTGCTCTTTCTACACATTGTTGTATTTTGTTTCTAACAGGACATTGAAGAAATAAAGCCACATGACAAAGGTAGGAAGTAAAAATAAGTCAAGACTCATACTTAATGTGTGTGTCCCAGTGGAATGCTTATATAGGCACCATGAGTCAATTTTAAACAGTCACTTATTACGGTTGCACACTTAGAGATTGACATCTTAGAATCACAGAGCATCATGTTGAGTGAAAGTTAAGGGACAGTGATTTGCATTAAGTTGCTGCTTAAATTGGTTAATTAGCTTTCTTCAGAACTCCCTGGTTTAATTTGTTTTTGAAAGAATAACAGCTACAGCATTAAAAAACATATTTCCAGAGCAGGATTTTTGCATGCTCTAGCTTAGCTGTTCAGTTCTTATTATCAGGAACAAATCCACAAGGACCCTCGAGCAAAAATTACCCACACATAGATTTCCTCTAGGGAAGGATTAAAACTGGCAAGTCAGTGAGCTAAAGAGACTTAGCATTCTTGGTTTATGAACATTACGGAGTAGTGAATATTGTCCTAAGGAACTATTCTTTCAGGTATTATTTTTTCACTGCTATCCATGAGTTTTTCTGTGGTAACTATTAAGGAACAACTGTAGTATAAACATGGTAGAAAAGAAAACGGGCTACCTTGATTAATGGAGAAAAGTCATTGGCTATCTCTATGCAAGAAGAGTATAATGAGGACTTAAGAGAAGGTTACTACATTTAGCTGAAAAGAAAATGGCCATTTCCCTCAATTATCAGTTGTTTGAAATGTGGCTTATTTTTCATTTTGCATTTGGAAACTTTATGATATATTTATGATGAAACTTTTAAAATTATATTTAACAATATATTTTAAAAACATTGATTGGTTGTGTTTTCAGATACGACTGATTTAGAAGGGGAAATTTTGTGTTTTGACAAGACATGTATGTTCTAATATATTCAGAAATGTGCTATTGTAAAATTTATGGCAATTTAAATTTAACCTCTGGAAAAGAAGACTTCCCCCTAGTGACAATCTCTAACAATGTTTCTGAGAATTTACTTTTTAGAAAACTAATTCTGATCCATATGCAGGAAAAGCTAGAATTGAAGCAATTAAAAGTAGGAAGAACTGAGTTCAAGCTCAGGGCTATTAGGGCTTACAATCAGATAATGGCCATGGGAAAAAAATAATGCACTACTTTGATGTTTATAAGATATATTTGCTTGGATATCATTATTCAGTATAATTTTAGGTGAGGGAGAGGAAAGTTTAGTAAACGTTTTGGATTGGGGACTAGATAAATTATAATGCCACTAATCACAATAGTTAATATAGGAAAAGAAGTAGGTTTTGCAGAATTTACTTTGTATAAATTGATGTTCAGTCTAGTGGCAACTTGCCCAAGTCAGAAATATATTACCAGACCCTAAAGACCACAGTTAAACCTTTGAAAGTGAATTTAATGGTGTTTGATGAGAAATTCTTAATCATTAGCCAAAATATCTTGCAGGAGATACGTGTGTGTGTGTGTATGTGTGTGTGTGTGTGTGTGTGTATGATAAATTCATGTTAATTTATTCAACATAAAATATTTTGGCATTTATTTGTAAATTCAGAGCCATTTTGGAATAACTCAAAGATTTATCAATATGCATCGAGTTGCCTAAGTAAAGCCAGTTTAAAAAAAAATAGCCTTCGTGCATTCATAAGGGAGGCATTTCTTGAGCAAGAATTCTTTCTTAGGGAATGGGCAGGGTGTCCATTTATTAGATGGTTTACTCAATTTAATTCAGTTCAACAAACATTTGCTCAGCATCAACTATATACAATGCACTCTTAGTAACTACACAGCCCTGTGAACACTTATATTCTCAAAACTTTTTCTGTTCTTCTAATTACTCCCTTGAGTATTCTGGCAGACTACTTTTGGTTTCTGAGATACCACTAGGACGTGAGTACATACTTGTGTCAATTGCAAGGGCTGCCAGAATACAGACATCACACAGGTGAGGCAACATGAGGCACTTGGACAAGGAAGGACAGTATAAATCTACTCGTGGAGAGCTTATTAAGTGATTACACAGGGGGTAATCTTTTAGAGAATCAGGGATTTGGGATCCCTGATGTCTGTCTTTTTCTGCTGAAGTTAAGGTTTTTAATACTTAATAGGAGGCAATGTAGTAGGACAGGAAAAGCAAATAGTTCAGACTGGAGATCCTCTCTCCAGTTGAGTACCAGTGATCTGGGATTTAATATCAGTGGAACTGGTTCCTAAAAGTTAAATGAAATTTTTGCGCTAGATCTGTGGTTCTTATGAAAGTACACACAAAACTTTGCTTATGATTTCAAGAAGTTCATAGAATCACTGAACTGCAGCAACTACCTACAGATTTGTGGACACTGACCTACATGACCTCTCAGAGCCTTGCCAGCTCTAAAATTCTCTGAGTGTATGAAGCTTGTGCTCTTGAACTCCAGTGATGCTTTCTTTTGGTTTGTCAGCTGCTCTAGCTGAGGCTCCTCTGGCTCTTACAGGCTGGCTAATGAACAGTCAGAAGGCCAGCTGCATGGATGTGTTGTTATATGACCTCCTTAGGCACCCCTCAGTATTCCTCAACCCAGTCTATGCACACACTGTCCCCACCCTAACATTTTCTCATTTGCTGTGCTGTGAAAACATTGGCCACATCTCAAAAAGCGGAATATGCCAAAGAGTGAAAGTAACTTCCATTAGCTCTTTGGCTCTCTATGTGTTGACATTAGATGCTGATAATGTATTTGACTCATTTCTTGGCTATTTTCATGATCATAAACTATAAAGGTTTATTTTCTCTTTGCCTAGAATGTGAGACATTGAATTCTCTCCTAATGTTAAAGATATGTATTCATTGATGTTAGCTTACTTTATATAGATACTAGTAGATACACTGTTACACACACATACACACACACACACACGTGCATTAGAATTGAGTAAAGGAAAGAAATACTTTGGCCATCTATTTATTTATGCTAGGGTCTGTTAAATAATCAAGATTAGAATTATTAAACTTTTAAATATCTTATTATATGGTATAGATGTAACATACTTTTTTTTCAGTGGATAAATGATAGTTCCCATACCTGGTTTATTGCTTGTGATCATTTTAAAAATTAGAGCACTTTGACTTAAATATGTGACAATGCATTTAATTCTGATACTTTTTAGTGCCACAGTATAATGACAGAAACTGAAAGATGAATCTGATGAATAGTATCTTTGGAAGGAAAATAAACTTTTTCAATCTAAACATGTTAAATGATTCAAGTGAAAATCAGTGAATCCTAACATTTTAGAAGCTTATTTTATTTTTGATAGTTTTATTAAGGTATAATTGATAAATAATAATGTGCATATATTTAAGGGGTACAGTTTGTGAAGTTCTTACGGGTATACACCACAAAACCATCATCACAGTGTAGTGAACATCCCCATCATCCCCTAAAGTTTCCTCACGCCTCTTTATAAATCCTCCCTCCTGCCATGGGCCTTGTCCCCTGTTCCCAGGAAACCACTCATCTGCATTCTGTCATTATATATTCATTTTTATTGTCTATAGTTTCATGTAAATGGAATCATATGGTATGTACTAATGATTTTTGCTTTTTTAAGCCTAGATTTCAGATTTGTTGATATGTACAGTAATAGTTTATTTCCTTCTTTCATTGCATAGCATTCCATTGTATGAATATGCTACAGTTTGTTTATTCCTCTGTTGACAACCATTTCAGATTTTCTAGTTTTTAACTCTCATACAGCTGCTATGAACCTTTATATATGAGACTGTATATGGACCTATGCTTTCATTTCTCTTGGCGAAGCATCTAAGAGTGGAATGTCGGGATTTTATGGTACTTATATGTTTAAATTTTTAAGAGTGCCAAACTAAGTTCCCAAATGGTTTTATCTTTGCATTTCATGTTTTCCACATTCTTGATAACACTTTCTATGGTCAGACTTTTAATTTTAGGCATTTCAGTAGGGGAGTAGTAGTACATCTCTGTGGTTTTAATGTTCATTTCTTTAATGACTAATCATGTTGAGCATCTTTTTATTTGCATATTGTCATTTATATATAGTATATTCTTTGATGGAGTGTTTGTTCATGTCTTTTGCCAAATTTTTTATTTGATTTCTGTTGAGTTTTGAAAGTTTGTTATACTGTTGAGATTTGAGATTTTTGGACATTTGAAATACAAGTTCTTTATTAGATATGTAACTTGCAAATGCATTTTTCTAGTCCGTGGTTTCTCTTTTCATTCTTAAACAGTATCTTTTAAATAGAAGTTTTCAATATTGATGAAATCCAGTTTGTCACTTTGTTCTTTAAGAAAGGATTTTTTTTTGTTTGTTTTTGTATCACAGATTTTTATAGCTTTAAGTCAATTTGGAAGTTGGAGAAATGGAAATATGTTATTTGAGTGCTTAATCAATCAGATTTCTGAAAGTTGAAGATAGAAGTGGCATGGCAGTGAGGACATGTAGAACATGTCTTCTATTCCCCCCAGCCCCCAGCTAGCATGCCTCAGTACTATCCTACCTAATAATAGAGTAATATGCAAATTCACCGTACCTTTGCTACACCCGCAAGCCACGCCCACCAGCCACACCCACCAGCCAATCAGAGCAAGTATGCAAATAAGCCCAACCAAGATGGCTACAGCCACAGAGAGCAAAGTTTCCCAGGCAACAGAGGAAGCCAAGCTTTCCACCTGCCCTTGCCTGGCCTAGGCCTCCACTCAAGCTACAAAGTTTCAATTATACAAGGTAAACAAATCGAAACAGAAATGGTGGCAGACACGGAGCTGGAGAGAGCAGGCCAGGGTTGTCCCCGGCAACAGAGGAAGCAAAGCTTCTGCAGCCCTGGCCAGCCTAGGCCTCCACTCCAGGCTACAAAGTTTCAATTATAGAAGGTGAACTAACCCCAATAGAAATGGCTGCCGGCCACGGAGCAAGCAAGAGGCTTGGCTCCACTCCAGGATACAAAGTTTCAATTGTAGAAGGTAAATAAATTCCAAATACCAGGGCCTCCACTTGGGTAGCCAGGGGGCATGGCTGGCCTGCAAACCACCTCAGGCCCCTTGCTCAGGCCACCCCACGCCCCAAGGGAACCTCCATCCTGATCCAGGACACCCTTCAGGGCAAACCAGCTGGCCCCCACCTGTGCACCAGACCTCTATCCTATCTAATAAAAGAGTAATATGCAGATTGACCATCAGTCCAACACACAAGATGGCTTCCCCCATGTGGTCAAAGATCCTGCCCCCATGTGGACACAAGATGGCTGGCACTAGATGGCCAGCAGGGGAGGGCAGTTGGGAGGCACCAGACCTGTAAGGGAGGGCAGTTGGGGGTGATCAAGCCAGCAGGGGAGGGCAGTTAGGGTGACCAGGCTGGCAGAGGAGGAAAGTTGGGGGCAAACAGGCTGGCAGGGGAGCAGTTAGGCATCAATCAGGATGGCAGAGGAGTGGTTAGGGGGTGATCAGGCTGGCAGGCAGAAGCGGTTAGGGGCAATCAGGAAGGCAGGCAGGCAAGCAGTTGGGAGCCAGCAGTCCTGGATTGTGAGAGGGATGTCTGACTGCCCGTTTAGGCCCGATCCCAGTGGCGGCAGACACAGATTAATTTTTCATTTATAATTAAATGAAAAATTATAACCTGCCAGTGGGATCGGGCCTAAACGGGCAGTCAGACATCCCTCGGGGGTCCCAGATTGGAGAGGGTGCAGGCTGGGCTGAGGGACACCCCCCCCTCCATGCACGAATTTCGTGCACCGGGCCTCTAGTAACAGTATAAAAAATATATGCCTTATTTCTGCATTTACATAGTATTTACTAGATGTTACAGGCATCTGGTAAATGTATGATATATGTGTTTTTTTTAAAGAAAACCTAACCATGTTATTACTTCAGCCAATGATAAAAACAACATAAAAAGAAGTTACTAAAATTAACATTTATCTTAAGGGATAGAAACATAATATTTAATTTTGGAGATTTGGTTTAGTTAACCTTATTGAGAAGAAAATTTTATTGTCCAAACTCTATTTTCCTGACAATATTTATGGTCCTTAAAAATACTTTTTTGTAATGTTAATTTAATAATTTATCTAAGATTTGTGCTTAAATTAATATTGGAACTGCTATTTTTAAAAGAATGCAATTTTATACAAATGAAACTACTGTAGGTGGTAAACATTTTATTAAATTGTCCTGTAATATAAAAACAAAATTAATTTCTTTTAAATATTTACTGATTGTGTAAGATAAAGAGATTTCCAAATTTTGACTCAGAATTTTCTTTATATTATTAGAATATAAAAAATCTCTCTTGCAATATATCTTCTAATAAACTTTACACCATCTCTGTTTTCTGGGAGTTAATGCTCAGATGAGTCATTGTATACTATTTGGTCTTTCAATTTTCAAGAATTCTTTGGAAGAGTCAAATCAATTTTTGAGATAAAGATAATGAAACTTGACATTATTTCTCAAAGAGTGAAAAAAGAAAAACAATATAGGTAATGAAGCTTGACATTATTTCTCAAAGAGAGAGAGAGAGAAAAAAAAAAAAAAGCTAAAGGTAGGTTTCTCTGTAGCTTCTTCACCAAATGCTGCTGCCTCAAATGAATAGCACATCTGGGCTAACTTTTCTTTTCCCTGTTACTGTCTTTTATAGAAGAGAAAATCAAGGGCCCTGGCTGGTAGGATAAAAGTAGAACTGATTCTAATCTTGGGAGGATTGTATTTGTGTCTTTAGAGTTTCAGAGAAATAAAGAAAAGAGCAATCCCTTCCTCTTCTTCTTTTTCTTTTTCTTTCCTTTTTTTTTCACTCTAGGGAATGGTAGAAAAAAGAAATTATTATCAACTGTGCTGGCTTGTAGTCTATTTGCTATTAATTAGTAGTTAAGAAAACATTTTATTGTCACTCTAAAAATTAATTCAGAAATATCATTAAAAATGTTTTATCACTTTTACATTTATTATTTATATTAAATAATTTTATTAGTCATATAATTTTTACAACTTCGGTATGTACAGTATTCAGTACAGATTACTAAAGAAGATACATATTTGATATTATCATTTTTGCCAATTCGCTCTTTTTAAAGTTTAGATTTGCCCTCTTCTCCTCAATGTAATAATTAATCTTATTCCAGCATAATTTTTTGGAACTTATGTTAAAAACACAGTGTTACTTATGCTAAGCTGTTGCTGCAAAAACACATGATCTGTTTGGTCAATTATAGAGTACTGTAGTCACGCATATGCAGCTATTTTATCAATTTACATATTTTGCCAATGGTTGGACAAAAAAGATCAGTTACAAGTCCCAATATATCAAAATTATATTGTAAGGTAATCATAATGTTTGATTGTGAAATAATGTATAACTCAGTTTTCTTCAGGGGAACATAATAATTTATTCCACAGTTAAATCCAAAACTCCAAATTCAGATGCTTTGGAGAAGTAAAGCAATTTAATTTTTCTTTTAAAGAATTCAAAGATAATACAATGGTGATGACACACTTAAAGAACTTAGGGAAGTTATGAAACTAAATGGTTTTCCTAGCAAGTAGTTGTTTCTAGTTTGATATTATAAACTTGACACTACCAATTGGATGCTAATGGTCAAATCCCAAGTTAAGAGGATTTGTGAGTCAAGTGGACATTTCTTCATTTTTCCAGACTAGAGAAGACTGGTCTCAATTCTGTTCTGAGGAATTATTTCCAATTATTTTTTAAGTGAGTTTTCTTTCCTCTTTTATTTAAGGGAATGCCAATTTATACTTCTTGAGTACCTGCTTAATAATTTAGTAGCCATTTAGTAGTTGAGTACCTGTTTAGTAATTAGCATGCTGAAAGGAGTTTCTGAATGAGTATGGATATAAATGGACATCAGACATCTGGCATTGAGATTCCTCTTATGGAGGAAAAGAAGTAGGGATGATGCACAAAAAAGAGTTGCTGTCTAAGAGTAGTTTTTCATTAATTAGTAGTAGTACAAGTTTATTTCCAGTTTGTATCACTGGACATCTCTGCCTGAAGAAGTGTGTGTTTTGTTTTTTTTTTTTCACAGACATTTTCATTAACCCTAGCAAATTGTTTAAAGTATGAAGTTGTGGAAAGGAGAACCAGCCCAAACTATCTCTACTAATGAAAATATTTTCAAGTATATAAGTTGGTTATCACATTAACTTTGTATACAGAAGGCAGCACTTTAAAAAAATTTAACGGTTTAGGTCATTACTGTTATCTTAACAGTTTGATTATGTATCTTCAGCTGATAAGTTATCTCAAATAGAGATCCAATATTATAGAGTAAGGGGGGAAATCCCTTTGTAAAAATTCTCTACCACTATCTCCATAATCTCTACTTCACTGAGTTTCATCCAAGTGCGAAAATGAAAAATTATAACCTGCCAAGCATCAGTGGCAGAGTGAAATGAAAAAATTGCAAGTTAATAACAGTGATGCCTCAAAAAAATTTCCTGGCCAATTTAACATTGCTTCATCCAAGGTCACTTCTCAGAGCTGATTATTTTTAGTAATTTGCAGATGAGACCTTTCTACCTTGGCCGTGGTTAGTGAAGATCAAGAAACCGCCAGAGAAGGTTTAAGACTCCAGGTTATCTATTTTTCTCAAATAAGACACAAACCACTTTATTTTCTTAAGACATAGCAGAAAACAATTTTCAAATAAATGAAACTTAAAGCTGGTGCTCTCTTTTATTGGAGAAATAAAGTTATTCTAATGTGAAACACCAGGGATAAGAGTAGCAGAAGGACACTATTTAGTAAGCCCTTAAATAGCATTTTTGTGCAAAATAAGTTCCCAGTTTCAAATAATTTTAGTCTGATGATTAAAAATAAAATAATTGTAGATTGTGTTTTATATAAACACTAGAGACCTGGTGCACAAATATGTACACAGGTGGGGTCCCTCAGCCTGGCCTGCGATCGGGCCCAATTGGGGCCATCTCGCTCACTCCTGATTGGGGCCATCTCATGCTGATTGGAGCCGGCCAGGGGGAGGGACTGTGGGAGGTTGGCCAGCCATGGAGGTTGGCTGTGGTAGCGCACTGACCACCAGGGGACAGTTCCTGCATTGAGTGTCTGCCCCCTGGTGGTCAGTGTGCATCATAGTGACCAGTTGACCAGTTGAGTGGTGGACCAGTTGTAACAGTTGCTTAGGCTTTTATATATATATATATATATATAGGTTGATTATGATGACTAGTCAACATCTAGGAAATGGAAATTTACTTTCTCTTGCCAATTTGAAATTATATTGTAACTAATCCTTTAAAAATTAATCTCATTTTTCTTAAACTTAAAATAATTCATTTAATATAGACAAATATAAAAAGAAAATAAAGTTTTTCCTTAATTTTACCAATCACAGATAAATTTTGTTGAATTTTTATGTATACTCTCCATACCAATGCATGTATCTCTGTATGTCTATGTACATGTATGTGGAGAACAAGACATATGAGTAGGAAACAGATATTTCTTAAATGAGTTCACACTGATGATATATTCATATTTTATCTAGCAACTTACCATAGACATCTTTCTATGTCAGTAATTACTGGTTTACATTCTCATGTGTAATGGCTTCAGGTAGCACCCATAGAATCTGATATTGATGAACATTTAGAATAGTTTTTCATCATATAAACATCATATGAAATAAATAAAGCTTCCTAAATCAGATTACAAAATAAATTTAAAAGATGAGTGAAATGTTACTGATACAAAAAGGTGTAAGTATATACTTCCACCAAAGCCATATTCTTATAACAAGGGTATTTTATTAGGTAGGTTAACTCTGATATCTTAGCATTGTTTGACTGTTTATTAGTGATGTTCAATACATTTTCAAATGTTTAGTAGCTATTGCACTATCTTTTGTGGATTTCTTGTTCATGTTTGTCAATTTTCTTCTATTAGTATTTCTTTTTTTTCTTATTGCTATTTAATAACAGATCTATATTTTTAAGGATGTTAATCTTTTGTCTCACCTTTGTTTTACAAATTTTTCATATTGTCAATTCTAATTTTATTTATCTTTTCCCTGAATATGTGTTAATCTTTTTCTTATTGTTTCTAGCTGTGGAGCCATGCTTATAAAAGCTTGCCCTACACAAAGTTATTTGACTAATAATTTTCCATATTCTCCTGGTAATTTTCTTATGTTAAATGTTTATTCCATGGGAAATTTATTTTTATGTGTGATTTGAGGCAAGAGTCTAATTTATTTTAAGTGTAACTCTCTTTTCCTCAACTCTCTTTTCTCTAACCACCCACCTTTAAAATTTTGATCATTTCCGGTGAAAAGAAGTTTAGCTATCTCCTTGGTTATATTAGAACTTACTGTAGTAGAACCTCTGGTCCTACTTTAATCCATTACATCATCATTGATTTTTTAAAATAAATTCTTGTGTCCACTGTTAAGATAATGGCTTTTTCACTCCACTTTATATGAAAAAATGTTGCTCTATATTTTTGTATTTTGTATTTCTATTTTAGTTTTTAAAACTGAAGATGTGCATTATTCCTCAGATATTTGGATGCTGTGGTGGCATTCCAGATGCTGCAGCCTTACCTGTAGTTTTGAGCAAAAGTAACAAAAATTTACTAATGTGTTTATTTCATTTAAAAAATCATATGAAGAATAATATGAACATATCTACTATGTATGACTAATTGCAGTATAAATTCTCCACTTCAAGACATTTGATATTAAATGTGTATGTTCATTCCTGCCCATTGTTTTAATTGAAGATTGTCTACATTCTTATGTTTTGGTATTAATACAATTGATTAATTACTAAATAGTTTTATATAATCTTTTTTTTAAGGAAAATCAACTATATACATGAATAGGATAAATTATATATCATAAGGGTGCTTCTTTCATGAAAGTAAAGTTTGCTTTTATATTATTGCTTATTGTTTCCTCAAATTTTTATAAATGTTCTTATTGTTTCCTTGATCATATGTATGTTGTTTTTTTTTTTTTTTATTAACAATTAGAGGCCTGATACACGAAATTCATGCGAGGGCTTTGGCCCCGGCCCCCACCCGCCACTGCTGTGGCCACGGCTGGGGGGCCTCTGCTGCCTCTGCCTCCTCTGCCACGGCCCCTGCCTGCTGTGACTTTGTTCAGAAGGAAGGACGTCCAGAAGGACATTTGGTCTCAGTAGCATATTACACTTTTATTATTAAAAATTGAAAAGAATAAATAAAGACAATTTGGAAAATAACAGTGCTTCTTTTTATTCAGTAATATTACTTTGTTATTGGGTTGTGCTCTGAAAAGTATAGCTTATATGTCATAATTTGTAAATTACTACACTAGGAACCATGAGGCTGTCAAAAAAAAATATTGGTTTGTACCTTCTTCCAAGGGCCTTAATATCTAGATGAGGTCACAGAATATTCACTTGTGAAATTACTTATAAATAATGTGTACAAATGAGTTCAGATTTAATACTCTTAGTAGATTTTAGAAATGAAGCAAAGACTCTAAGGGAGCAATCAGAGTGGAGCAGTATTAATTAGAAAGGCATCATGAGTTGAGTTTGGAATAAGTGCTAAATGCAAGGAAAATCGTATTTCAGAGAAAGGCATATCCAACGGTGAAGAATGTAATTTACTAAAGCATAGGGGATGGCTTGATCACAGTAAATGCAAAGGATGGCCCTTTTCTGTTGGGCTTATACTTATTCTTCTTTTACAACCTGTGACCATTAAAAATGTAGATTTGGAGTCAAATATTGCTTCAAATTCTGTTCCACCCCATACTGGCTCTGTGTCCATGAACAAGCTTTGTTTTCCTCATCTTTAAAAAATGGGAGCCAAGTTAACCTATCTGAGGATGAAATGCAATGATGCATCTAAAGTCTTTTGCCAGAGCTGGGCAAATCACTAAGTTAATAACATTTTAACTCTTAGTATGTGTTTGCATTATGAACAGTAGTTAGCATATTTTACAGTGATTACTTGTCACTGTGGTAGTCTGTCATTCTTTGAAAGGGCAGTTTTTATACCAGGTACTATATTGACAAATATTATAGGTATGTAATCATTTTTAAAACAAGTAATTATTTGTCCAAAGTAGAAAAACCTTTAGGAGAAGTAACTGGTTGAAATCAGAGAAGAGATAGAGGAAAATCTCAAAGTCTTAGAAGTAGGGAGAAGTAGCATCACCAAGATGGTGACAAAGGTCATTCCTGACTTCGCTGCCCAGCACAGAAAAAACGACTATTCATGGACAAGCCACCACTGAGAGAGTTTTAGTACATGGAAGTGAGGGTGAAGCACCCTTATGTGAGGGTGAACCACAGAGACCAAACCAAGCTGCATTAGAAGGGTAGGAGGAACGGCTGCCTGCTGACCCCATTGCTGTTCCCCAAGGCTGGTGTAGCACCACGCTGAGTGGTCTACCCCGAATCTCTGGTTTCTCAGGTTGAGAGAGCCCAAGGGTGGCATCCAGCACCCTCTTCCCAGCATTGTGGTTTGCTTCACAAGAGCCATACTCTGGTTCAACTCTACAGGGACCACAAGGAAATTTGTGGAGCCCAACTACCGGGAATCTTACTGTGACAGAAGTGGGGAGAGGCCTGCAAAATTCAGCACTTGGGTCTTGTCCTAGGATGAGACAACAAGCAGCTTTGCTCATCTGTAGAACCAAGTTAGTGGCAGTCTTACCAGGGAACTCAGTAAGGTGCAGTTCTATCTAATTTGGGTCCCCAAATTAGGCAAAAGGGCCTAGTCATAGCCCCACCCACTGCTGATTATGGTCTCAGGACCAGAAAACTTTCTCAGGAAAAATTGGGATTTTTCTTGAAGTGGGTTTCCCCATTCTTGCCCAGGCAGGAGCGTAAGTCAGCCCTTCCTGCTTAGAGGTGTGGCCCCCAACATCATCAGACAAGAGAGGCTGGTAAGAACACCTAGAAGCTGCAAAACCTATAAACTCTTAAGAGGCAGGCAGACAGAGCTGATTACCTCCAGATCAAAGCCAGTGGCCCTATTTGTCCAGTGAATTTGGGACACAGGTCAGCATTAGTGAGCATGGAGTTGCTTCTCCCTCTGTGCCCCGGCAGGAAAATTAATTCATAGTTCTACTTATTGCTGAATATAACTTCAGCTCCCGCAACCATAGAATCCTACCAGAGCACAGAGGAAGCTGTGTAGCTCATCCAATTTACATATGAACAAAGAATACTGCTTACATATGAACAAAGAATACTGCTTGTGGCTTTCCATGCCTGCTGAGCAAAACTGATGACCTCACCTGACCAGGATGTTGAGTGCACACATTCTTGCCTGATTAGGGTTCCCTAACAATGTTTCATGCAGGTCTTGGGTCTGATCCTGCTCTTCCACCAGGCCAAATTCATAGCCCACCCACTGCTGACTATAGTGTAGCGCCCTGTCCTGCTTATCTAGAAAGCCTGACCAGAGTATCCAAGCAACCATGAAGTTCATATTACAGCCGTACTTGGGCAGGGAATCAAGCCAGCAGTCATATCCAGCTGTTCTCAGTCAGTGCACGACCCCACCACAAACATCAGTGCTTGATCGGTCACATCACCCCAAAATAGGTTCTAATAGCAGTCCCCACATGCTCAAGGCAGTTACCAGCAGACACGTCCAGCAACCCAAATGAATTGACTGGTGAAAATTTTATCTGCCAAAGTGAATCTGCAAAGTCTAAAAGAGGAGACAATTTAAGGAATCAAGCATAAAGAGAAGTCAGGTAAATATGATGCTGACAAAGGAAACCAATAGAGCTGTAATAACTGATCTTAAAGAATAGAGATTTATGAACTGTCGGGTAGAGTATTCAGTTCAGAATAATCCACTTAAATAAGTTTGTGAACTATAAGAACACAACGACAGCTACACAAAACTAGAAAAACAATACATGAACACAATGAAAATTGTGACACAGAATTGGAATTAGCAACCACCTCCCAGAAATCCTGGAGCCCAAAAATATTTTAACTTAACCAAATAATTCCACACAGAAGAAAGAATAAATTACATGGAAGATAAGACATTTGAAATTATCCAGTTGGAGGAACAAAAAGAAAAAATGAATAATATTTATATTATATGAGTTCTAGAAGGAGAATAGAAAGAGACAGAGACACAAAGTATACTTAAACCCACAATGGCTGAAAACTTCCCAAACCTTGGGAGAGAGATTGACATTCAGATCCAAGGACCCCAATAGGTAGATCCTGAATAGGGCTAGAGAAAGACATTGTAATTGTCAAAAGTCAATTTTTAAATATATTTTTATTGATTTCAGAGAGGAAGGGAGAGGGAGAGAGAGATAGAAATATCAATGATGAGAGAGAATCATTGATTGACTGCCTCCTGCATGCCCCATACTGGGGACCAAGCCTGTAAGTTGGGCATGTGCCATGAGTGAGAATTGAATCTTGATCTCCCAGTTCATAGGTCGACACTCAACCACTGAGCCATACCAGCTGGACAAAGAAAGAATATTAAAAACAGCAAGAGAAAAGAGAGAAGTTATATACAAGGGAACCCACAGGATATTATGGTAGATTTTCAACAGAAACCTTTCAGGTCAGAAGAGAATTAAATGCCATATTCAAAATATTGAAAGAAAAGGAGTGTCAACCAAAAACATTCTACCTAGTGAAGCTGTTTTCAGAAATGAAGGAGTGATACTTTCCAGAAGAAATGAAATCTAAAGGGACTTATCACCACTAAACCTTATCAGAAATGCTAAATACTAAAGGTAGTTCTTTGAATGAAAAATAGAAGAATGCTAATTAATAACCTAAACACCTAAAAGGCAGTGTAAAAATCACCTGTAAGTGAAGTCATATTGTAAAAGTCAGATTTTGTAAATGGCAATGGTTGAGCATTATTCCTATATAATTCTAAAAGTTAATAAACAATTGTAGTAAAAATGAACATAACTATTGTAATCTATTATTAGTTACATAAAAATAAAAATGTAAATTTTAATTAGGATCAATAACCTAAACTGTGAGAGAGAATTAAAAATGTAAAGCTTAAGAATTCTATTGAAGTTTGACTGTTATTAGTTTACTAGAGGCCCGATGCATGGTGATTCGTGCAAGAATAGGCCTTCCTTCCCCTGACTGCTGGCACCGCCTTTGCTCTGGCCCAGAGCCACCTTTCTTCCTTCCCAAGCTGCCCAGAGGCCCAGAGCGGTGTGGAATGCCTGTGTCATCGCCCTGGCAATGATGCAAGTGTCCCGCCCCGCCCCTGGCCCCTTGACACCTGTGTATGCAAATTAACCCACCATCTTTGTTGGGTTAATTTGCATACTCCTGATTGGCTGGTGGGCATCACGAAGGTACGGTCAATTTGCATCTTACTCTTTTATTAATGTAGATAATCAGGTGTTATAATTTTTAAAAAATATATATTTTATTGATTTTTTACAGAGAGAAAGGGAGAGGGATAGAGAGTTAGAAACATTGATGAGAGAGAAACATCAATCAGCTGCCTCCTGCACATCCCCAACTGGGGATGTGCCCACAACCAAGGTACATGCCCTTGACCTGGAATCGAACCTGGGACTCTTGAGTCCACAGGCCGACGCTCTATCCACTGAGCCAAACCGATTAGGGCAGGTGTCATAATTTTAAGCTATCTTATGAAAGCCTCATGGTAACCACAATGGAAAATCCTGTAGTAATTACACAAAAGATATGATAAAGAAGCCAGCGCACTGATGCCACAAGACAACAAAACACCAAAATAGCAGAATAAGAAACAAGAAACAATGGACCTACAAAATAACCAGAAAATAATCAACAAAAGGGAAAAAGTTAAATCCTTATTTATTAATAATTACTTTAAGCATATGGATTAAATTCTCTAATCAGAAGATAAAGTAGCGTAAAGAAAAAAAAATAACAAGATTCAATCATTTGCTGCTTATAAGAGACTCATTTTAGCCTTAAAGAAACACATAGACTGGAGGAATGGAAAATATGTTGAGCAAATGTTAATTAAAAAAAAATACACAAAAAAACACACACAAAAAAGCCCAAAGATAGATATATCACCTATTAATAGGCTTTTAACCCGATATGGTAAGAAAGAGACAAAGAAGGTCATTATAAAATGATTAAAAAGCCCGATATGTCAAGAAGATATAACAATTGTTAATATGCACTCAACTTTGAAATACCTAAATACATAAAACTAACAGAACTAAAGGGAGAAATAAGACACAGTTCATTAATAATTAGGGGCTTTAATACCCCATTGTCAACAATGGATAAATCATCCAGACAGAGAATCGATATGGGAATAGTGAATTTCTATAAGACTAGCGATCAAATGGACCTAACATACATACGCAAAACATTCTCTCTGAGAACAGGGAGAATACACATGTTTCACAAGTGCACATGGAATTTCTAGTATAGATTATAAGCCACTAAAGAAGTCTTAACAAATGGAAGAATATTGAAATCATACCAAATATTTTCTCTGATTACAATGGTATGAAACTAGAAATCAATATCAAGAAGAAAATTTGAAGATGCATCAATATATGGAAATTAAACAAAACTCATCTGAACAAGCAATAAATCAAAGATGTTAAAGGGAAAAAATTCTAAGAGAAAAATGTATAGCAATAAATACCTATGTTAAAAAGCAAAAAGATCTCAAATAACTTTATGCCATAAGGAACTAGAAAAAGAACAAAGAGCTCAAAGTTAGCAAAAGGAAGACTATAGTAAAAATTAGAGCAGAAGTAAGTGAAATAGAGAACAGGAAAACAATAGAAAAGATTAACTAAACTAAGAGTTGGTTCTTTGAAAAAAGTAAACACAATTGAGAAACTTTTAGCTAGACTAAGGAAAAAAGAGGACCCAGATCAACAAAATTATAAATAAAAATGGAGACATTAAACTGATACCACAGAAATAAAAAGAATCATAACATGCTACTAGGAACAAGTATATACCAACAAACTGGATGACCTAGAAGATATGGAAAAATTCTTAGAAACATACAAACTACCAACATTGAGTAAAGAGAAAATAGAAAGTCTGAATAGACCAATTACTAGTAATGACATTTAATCAGTAATCAAAACTTTCCCAAAGAAGAAAAGGTTGGGGCCAAATGGTTTCACTGTTGAATTTTATCATCAAGAATTAACATCATTCTCAAACTTTCTCACAACTGTAAACCTACTTTTGTCACACCTTGTATATGAAAGTTAAGAGAGTAAATCCTAAGAGTTTTTATTACGAGGAAAAATAAATATTTTTGCTTTCTGTTTCTATTGTGTCTATATGAGATGCTAATTAAAGTTACTGCAGTAATCATTTCAGGTTTACAGTTGTGAGTACATGAAACACAGAGTTTATTCTTGCATCATGACTTTTTAAGTATTGTATTATTTTCCAAGCGAACAACTGTAAACCTACTTTTCACCTATCCTATATATGTAAATAAAGCCATTATGCTGTACATCTTAAATTTATTCAGAGATGTATGTCAATTATATCTCAATAAAATTGGAAACTAAGGGTGAAGGAATTTAGATTGCATAGAATTTTGATTATTGATGGAATTATGCTTGAGAAACATCCTTGGCAGCAGTGGGTTAAGATTGTCTGAGAATAGTTTGTAAACTGTCTAAATATGATGACTTAGAAAGAGGAAAGAACTCTCTTTAGATAAGTTCTAATATTATCCTCAGACAACCATACACATTTAGCATGAACAAAAGAGATAAGTGAAAGATGTAGAGTAGGAGAAGACAGTAAAATAAATAGGTTAAAATGTGTATATAGAGAAAAATGTAAGGTTGACCCAAGTACAATTTTTGATACCAGAATGCTTCAACATCAGCAAACAGTAACACATTTCAGTGATTTATGTGCTCTGTACTGCATCCCTTTGTTTTCTCTTAGTGGAGCTGTAAATGTTACATTCCAGGAGCAAGTACCTCTAAAATGTTGACCTATCCCCCGTACCCTTCTCCTGTGGCAACCATTCCTTTGGTCTCTCTTTCTATGAGTCTGTTTTTATTTTTTGTTTTATTTTTTAAAATATATTTTTATTAATTTCAGAGAGGAAGGGAGAGGTAGAGAGAGATAGAAACATAGACCATGAGAGAGAACCATTGATTGTAATGCCTCCTACTGGGGATGGAGCCCGCGACCCAGGCATGTGCCCTGACTGTGAATTGAACCATAACCTCCTGGTTCATAGGTGGATGCTCAACCTCCTGGTTCATAGGTAGATGCTCAACCTCCTGGTTCATAGGTAGATGCTGAGCCATTCCTTCTGGGTGAGTCTGTTTTTGTTTAGTTTTGTTTTTCATTTGCTTTGTTTTGTTAGATTCCTCATGTAAATGAAAACATATGATATTTTTCTTTCTCTGTCTGACTTACTTCATTTAGCATAATACCTTCTAAGTCCATCATGTTGTAGCAAATGGAAAGATCTTAATCTTTGTTATTGCTGCATAATATTTCAGTGTGTGTGTGTGTGTGTGTGTGTGTGTGTGTGTGTAAACACCACATCTTTTTTCCATTCATTTATCAATAGACAGCTAGGTTACTTCCATGTCTTGGGTTTGTAAATAATGCTGTGAGAACATAGGGGTACATATATCTTCTTTAATTAGAGTTTTTCTTTTCTTCAGATAAATACCCAGAAGTGGATATATAAATCCTGAAACTATAAACTCCTAGAAGAAAGCATAGGGAGTAAACTATTTGACATCAGTCTGAGTAATATCATTTTGGATATGTCTTCTCAAGCAAGGCAAACAAAAGCAAAATAAACAAATGAGATTTAATCAAACTAAAAATTTCTGCACAGTGAAGGAAACCAACAAAACAAAAAGACAATCTACTGAATGTGTGAATATATTTGCAAATTATATATCTGATAAATGGTTGATATCCAAAATATATAAGGAATTCATACAACTAGATACAAAAATATAATCTATCCAATCAAAATATGGTCAGAGAACATGGAAATGACTACTTTGATATCAATACACAGTAGCTCACTTCTCTTTGCAAACATTTAAATTCTACCTGATAACTTTACTTTATTAACCAAGACTTGTTTTTGAAAGTGCACACAGGCCCTTTACGAATTCCCTGGGGAACTGACAACTCCTTTCTCATAGCTGCCATAGGACCGTGGTCGGCAAACAGTGGCTCGCGAGCCACATGCGGCTCTTTGGCCCCTTGAGTGTGGCTCTTCCACAAAATACCACGGTCTGGGCGAGTCTATTTTGAAGAAGTGGTGCTAGAAAAAGTTTAAGTTTAAAAAATTTGGCTCTCAAAAGAAATTTTAATCGTTGTACTATTGATATTTGGCTCTGTTGACTAATGAGTTTGCCGACCACTGACCTAGGAGAACCACCTCACTGAATGTATATCTTAGTATAATTCATTTGGATAATTTGAAAAGCTATCTGTGAAATTATTAATTACACAGAGATGATAAAAATTTATCTGTATACCATTGTCTAATAAAAGTGGTTTATTTTTATTTTATCTTTGTTTAAAACTATGGGAATGAGTAGCTTGGAACAAACTCTATGATATATAGCTACATTTTTGTAAAACTTCTATTAATTTTTATTCAATGAAAGGAGAAAGTTATGAAATGCATGTTTTTTATGCTTAATGGGCACAATTGTCAAACGTAAGTCATTTTTAAATGCTGTTTATACACCCAAAAATAGTAATTTCCTTTTGAAATTTGAAAATAAGTCACAAAATTTGAATAAAGAAAAATTCAAGAAGTGTATAAATTTGAAAACCTATTATATGAGAATTCTAGAGGCCCGGTGCATGAATTTGTGCATGGGTAGGGTCCGGCCGGCCCGGATCGATGGATTGGCACTGGGCCTGTAGGGAGGAGGAGGTGGCGGGAGGTTGGCTGGCCAGCCTGCCCCAATTGGGGCCCAATCAGGGCCAGGCCAGCTGGAGAGATGGGCCGCTAGAGATTGGCTGGTGAGCCCCGCCCCCGATTGGGGTGGGAGGCCGATTGGGGGCGGGGCTGGCCTTGGGTAAGTTTTGGAAAATTTTAAATTCAAGATCAACATTTAAAATTTTTCTCTTTTGGGGAGCATTTGAAATCTTGCTCCCTGACACCTGTCATTAGTTTGCCTCAAATAGACATAAAAATAAATCTTTTTTGAAGAGAAAACATTAGTTTTAGTTATAAGACCAATATGGCACCAAGAGATACATGGTGCCAAGCTGAAAAATGCCCTGGGATTATTCCTTAATTGATGGCACAGTAGATTATTATTCTATTAACTTGCTTATGTCCTTGTACATATTTTTATCAGAACTCCCAGTATGTTATGTTTTTGTCACTCAGTGATTTCCTCCTGAAACCAAAATGTCATTTAAAAAATGTGTGAAATGCAAATGTCTATTGAAACCATGTTGGTAAAATGGATAAGTGAAGTGTAAAGGTGATCTCTGGTAACTAAACACAAGGCCTCTATGCTGGGAAAAAAGTAGGTAATTACACTCTAGAAAACTGGAGTACCTGCTCTAACCAGCTTCAGCCAGTCTTTACTGAGTGAGTGTTATGGGCCAGAGTTGCTAGATATTCCAGTTACATAGAGAAGTTAAAAATCTGTGTGTCTGTATTATAGAATTGTATGCTTTAAGCATATAACTTTATTAATGAACTAGAGGCCCGATGCACAAAATTCTTGCAAGAGTAGGCCTTCCTTCCCTGGGCTGCAAGCCCCAGCTTCATGGGGAAGGTCATCCAGAATGACATCTGGTCTAATTAGCATATTATGCTTTTATTATTATAGATGTCACACGTTAAGTCAATAAATTTTTTTTTAATCCTCACCCAAGAATATGTTTTTATTGATTTTTTCAGAGAGAGAGGAAGAGAGAGAGAGAGAGAGAAACATCAGTTGGCTGCCTCCAAGTATGCACCCCAACCAGGGATCAAACTGCAGCCTAAGTATTTGGCCTGACCCGAGAGTGAACCTGCAACCTTTTAGTGTGTGGCAGGATGCTCCAACCACCTGAGCCATGTGGCCAGGGCGAGCCTGGTAAACTTTTTAAGAAAGTAGAGATAACAACTCCTATCTTATATGGCTCTGTAGTCTGGACGTTTTTTTATTAAAAATTTTTAAAATTGATTTTACAGAGGAAGGGAGAGGGAGAGAGAGAGAATCATCAATGATGAGAATTATTGAATGGTTGCCTCCTGCATGCCCCTCCCCCCCTTACTGGGCATCAAACCTACAACCCAGGCATGTACTCTTGTACTCTGAATGGAAATCCATCTATGACCTCCTGGTTCATAGGTCGATGCTCAACCACTGAGCAACACTGGCCAGGCTGGACTTGTTTTAACGCAAAGGCTCAGTTATTCGAATTTTCCAGAGTAGGAAAAACTCTGACATTATAAAGATACTAGAGGCCTAGTGCATGACATTCATGCACTTGAGGGGGGTGGGTGTCCCTCAGCCCGACCTGCGCCCTCTCGCAGTCTGGGAGCCCTCGGGGGATGTCAGTCGGACATCCTTAGCACTGCCACGGAGGTGGGAGAGGATCCCGCCACCACCGCTGCACTTGCCAACTGTCAGCCTGGCTTCTGGCTGAGCAGCGCTCCCACAGGGATAGCTCAATGACCTGCATTGAGCATCTGCCCCCTTGTGGTCAGTGCGTATCATAGCAACTGGTCGTTCCACTGTTCGGTCAATTGGCATATTACCCTTTTATTATATAGGATGTTTTAATTTCTGTGAGTCAGCAAGGTATCTCTCTCCTTTTCCCCTTGTGTCTCTCTGTTCATCTTTCTGTTTCTTTTACACACACACACACACACACACACACACACACATCCTATCTACAAGACATCACAGCAAACCAAAATATTAATGATCATTTTATTACTGGTAATAATCATGGCTCAAACCAACACTTAGAGAGTGTGTTCAATATACAGATTTTATATTCTTAAACATGGGGATAGCAATTCCAAAGGAAATAATTTTCTCATAGGTTGTTTTTTTTTAAATGCAAATAATTCAAAATCTTCAACATTAAGATCAAGGTTAGCCCTCAGCAAAGTTGTTGAAATGAGTGAATGCATGAAAGGCTTTTTTTTTTTTTTGGGGGGGGGGGGGAGGGTGGGAAAGTGGTGGTGGTATGTGTTTTCTGTCTTTCTTTCATTGCCCTTTTCTTACCCTTCTGTTTTCAGCATCCCTTAAAAAAAAAAATCACATACAATGGCATTCTATATATCCCACAGAGTACAGTGGAATCATTATATTATGTGTCCTCTACTTTATTCTAGGGTTAATATGGTTGAATGGACTATTTTTGCCTTCATATCACATTACCCTGAACTTTGAGACAACTAACTTTATTAGGTGATAAGACTGCTTTTTAACAAACTCATTTGTTTTATTAAAATGCTTAGACAATGGCATCACAATTGAAATCCATGTAGAGTATCCCATGAGGAAAACAAATGTGTGTACATAAATTCTGGTTATATTTAATAAATTCAAATTTTATAGTCATAACTCATATTCTGTCATTTCAAAGTAATTTTGGTTTAATTCACACAAAAATAATCTCTGTAGAAACAAGTCAGTGATGGTAACCTAATGAAGCATTCTGCAATCTCTTTTACAAATGTTTCCTTTAAGCTTTCCTAAAACAAACTATGTAATAGGTTGGTCTAAGTTTGAAAACAGAACTTAAGACAGGATGACAACAATGGAGTGACACAAAAATAGCTGCTTATTACCAGCTGAATGAATTGAAAACAGATGAAAGATAAGTTCTATCTCATAGGATTTTGCTGCCTGCCGGAACTAATCCCATTTATTTTAACCTACCCAAGGCTTTATACTGCCTATTTATCTCATCTGTGGGAAATGTCTTTCCTTATTTATGTCTTTGGTACTCTTATATTGCTAGGTCATTGCCAAATAGTGCGTAAATATCACTACATAATTATGTCTTATTATTTTATTCATTATAATCATATGATTTTGTAAGATTATTTTGCTTTTTTACTCTTTATAAAATTCAGCTTGTGAACAGAAGTACAATAGGTACTTCTCTCTCTTTTTATTGAGTAACTAGAGGCCCAGTGCATGAAATTCATGCACTTGGGGGGGTTCCTCAGCTCTGCCTGCGCCCTCTCACAGTCTGGGAGCCCTTGGGGGATGTCTGACTGCTGTGGAGGTGGGAGAGGCTCCCACCACCACCACTGTGCTCATCAGCCATGAGCCCAGCTTCTGGCTGAGTGGCACTCCCCCTGTGGGAGTGCACTGACTACCAGGGGCCAGTTCCTGCATTGAGCTCCTGACCCCTGGTGGTCATTACACATCATAGTGACCAGTCGTTCCACTGTTGGGCCGAAACCTGCTCTCCGACATCCCCTGAGGGACCCCACCAGTGCACAGTTGGGGCCAGGGAGGGACTCGGGAGGTTGGCCAGCTGGGGAGGGACTGTGGGAGGGCTCCAGGGCATGTTCGGCCCGTCTCGCTCAGTCCTGATCTGCTGGACCCCAGCAGCAAGCTAACCTATCAGTTGGAGCATCTGTTCCCTGGAGGTCAGTGCACATCGTAGTGACTGGTTGACCGGTTGACTGTCTGCCTCCTGGTGGTAAGTGCACATCATAGCGAGCAGTTGAGCAGCCTTAGCATATCATTACCATATTACGCTTTGATTGGTTGAGCAGCCTAGAGGCCGACCAGACACTTAGCATATTAGGCTTTTTTTTTATATAGGATAATTGCTATAACATTATATATTTCATGTATATGATGTAATGATTCAATGTGTGTATATATTGCCAAATGATAATCACAGTAAATCCAGTTAACATTAGTCACCATACATATTTACAACATTTTTTGTGTGTGTGATGAGATCTTTTAAGATCCACTTTCCTAGCTACTTTCAAATATGTGATAAAGTATTATTTACTATTGTCATCATGCTATACTACATCCCATGACTTAGTCATTAATAAGTGGAAATTTGTACCTTTTAACCACTTTAACCCATTTCACTTACCCCTTCCTCATGCAACCACCAATCTTTTCTCCATATTTATGAGCTCAGTTTTGTTTTTAGATTCCACACATAACTAAGATCATCTTTATTTACCGTTTTTAAAAATATATATTTTTATTGATTTCAGAGAGAAGGGGAGAGAGAGATAGAAATATCAATGATGAGAGAGAATTATTGATCAGCTGCCTCCTGCATGCACCACATTGGGGATCGAGCCTGCAACTCTGGGAATGTGACCTGACCAGGTATCAAACTGTGACCTCCTGGTTCATAGGTTGACTTTCAACCACTGAGCCATGCCGGCTGGGCTGGTATTTGTCTTTTTCTGTCTGATTTATTTCACTTTGCACAATTCTCCCAAAGTTCATCCGTGTTGTTGCAAACGACAAGATATAATTCTTTTTTATGGCTGATTAATATTCCATTTATGTAACCATTGACAGACATTTAGGTTATTTTCATATCTTGAATATCCTATATAACAAAAGTGTAATATGCTAAGTGTCTGACCGATTGGTTGACCATTTGGTCAACCACTCGACCAGTCATTATGACATGCACTGACCACCAGGGGGAAGATGCTCCTGTAGGTTATCTTGCTGCTGGGATATGGCCGATCAGGACTGGGCAAGAGGGCCAGACACGCCCTGGAGCCCTCCCATGGTCCCACCATCCTCCCGTGGTCCCTCTCTGGCTGGCCAGCCCTCATCAGCCCCGACTGGGACTGGGCAAGATGACCCAAATCGGCCCCGATCGCCCACCAAGCCAGGGGACCCACTCGTGCATGAATTCATGCAACAGGCCTCTAGTTGTAAATAATGTTTCCATGAAATGAGCATGGTTGTGCATATATCTTTTCAAATTAGGGTATTTATTTTTTGTTTTTATTTTTTTGTTTGTTTTTTTTTGGGGGGGGTAATTACCCAGAAGTGGAATCACTGAATCATATGGTAGTTCTATTTTAAAATTTGAGGAACCTCTTTACTGTTATTTATAATGGATGCACCAATTTGCATTCCCACCAACAGTGCACAGTAGTTCCCTTTTCCCCACATCTTCACAACACTTGTTATCTCTTGGTTTTTTGGATAAAGCTATTGAAACAAGTGTGAAGTGATATCTTATTATGGTTTTGATTTGCATTTGCCTGATGACTAATGGTGTTGAACATCTCTTCATGTACCTCTTGGTTTTTTGTATATCTTCTCTGGGAAATGTTTATTCAGACAATCAGAAAAAAAATCTCTGTTTAGACTATATTTTTAAGAGAAAACTGCAAAAAAATAAAAAAAATAAAAAGAATTTATTTCATGAGTATGAAATTCTCTCTTTCCCCCACATATCTATCTTTTTCTATATAACCTTTCTCCTTTTTTTTAATAAGAGAACATTTATTGGGTAAATTACAGAGGTAGATAAAGTAATTCCTAGAAGCCATGGTCTTAGGAAGCAAGTTATGGACTTAAAGGAAAGGCTCTTGGAGTTTAGGAGTGAGGAAGCTAATGGTAATGTGCCTGGGGCAGGGGAGGGAAGAGAGAAGGGAAAGGGAAACGCACCTCATTTTTCTCTTTTGAGTTAAAAAATCTCCTTGTAATATGATCTGCTTCTTTATGATTATGCCCAATGTTATATGTTAAATATCACCACATGTTAAACATTTTACTGGAGTATGACATCCTACCTAATAAAAGAGTAATATGCAAATTGACCGCACCTTTGCTTCGCCTAAGCCACGCCCACCAGCCAATCAGGGTGAGTATGCAAATTAACCCAACCAAGATGGCGGTTAATTTGCATATCAAGACAGCATAGGAAGAAGCCAAGCGCTGCAGAAGGGAGCGAAGCTGCGGAGAAGCAAGCGGGCAGGGCCGGCAGAGAAGGGAGGCAAGCAGGTGGGGTGGGGGAGAACGCAGCAGAAAGCCCTATTGCAGGAATCTTCCTGCAAGGGGCTAGTAGTTAATATATAATTGTCACTTCTTCCTTATTTAATGATGAATATATCAGATGCATTCAGTAGAACAATTCTTTTCTATATTTGGTGTATCAAGGTATACTAGGACAGTGATGAAAAGATATTTCTATGGTATATTGGGGAAAATGGAGAGAAAAGGTAGGAAGCTCTGTAAATTGAAATGGCTTAATAGTTGTATACATATGTCTTCAGATGAAAGTGAAAAAAATCAGTGAATCTTCTGTCTTTTTGACTGATCAAAATTGTTTTCCCCCAAATGTTGTTTCTAACACATAATGAATAATCAGAAAAATTTGAGAAGCCCAAAGTTACATAGATAAGACATTCAAATGATTGGGTATGTTTTCAATTTTTATCCAGAAATCTGGCATCTTTTAACTTGTTACCATAGCCACTATTTACCACTTCTATAATTAAAAATAAAAATACAAAACCCTGAATAATAATAGCAGCTACCACTTGGGGGAACCCAGTATTTATCAGGCCCACATGAGCTCATTTTATCCTGTAACATCCCTACAAAACCACCCTGATCGTTTTCCTTAATTTATATTAGAGGAGTCTGAGCTTCATACATTTTAAGTAATCAAAAAACTACCTTCTAAATAGTGGATCTAGGATTTTTAAAAGGCCCACATGATTTCATAGCCTGAAATAAATGTGTTTGTCATGTCTCTAAGGAAGATTACTGACATGCAGCATTTTTTGAATAACTAGTTTTTGGATTCCCAGTTTTAAGCTTTCAGGAGTTTCCCTCTTTTTCTCCATCTTCCACGTTTGACTTGTACTTCTCTGCATTCACCTCCAGCTCCTGTTTCATGATCCTTTTTGCCAGTGATGTCTTGTCCAGACAAAGTGTAGGGCATACTGGCTGTGTCAGCAGGCTGTTAGTTCTGTGCAGACAATGAATCATGGTCTTGGCCTCACTAGCATCTAGAACCTAGAACATCTGCTTTTAAATCCCAGCTTTGCTGCTTACTAACCCTATGCCTTGGACAAGCACCTGTCTGAGGCACAGTGTCTTCATCATTATACAATGAAAGTAATAATAGTGCCTGCATTACATAGGATTGCTTTGAATATTAAATGGCATTTAATTAATTAATAGTTATTAGCTATTATTATTAACTTAGAGGCCTGGTGCACAGATTCGTGCACTGGTGAGGTCCGTCAGCCTGGCCTGCACCCTCTTGCAATCTGGGACCCCTCGGGGGATGTTGGACTGCCAGTTTCTGCCCGATCCCCACAGGCCAGGCCAAGGGACCCCACCAGTGCATGAATTTGTACACCAGGCCTCTAGTATGCATATAAGATCTTTGGTTAATCTCTTACCTGCCTCCCCTCTGAGATTCATCATTCTGTTCCATGTTTCCATGCCTGTGCATTGAGCATCTTCCCTCTGGTGGTCAGTGCACATCATAACTACCGGTCGAATGGTTGAATGGTCGAATGGTCGCTTAGGCTTTTATATATATATAGATAGTAACGTCATGATCACTTTTGTAACTTTTCTATAGGAAACAATTACTTAAGAGGAGTGTTAATAAGCTGAATTTTAACATTTTGTAACAGTGAAATTTTAATTAGTGATTTATCACTGAAATAATTGAGAACCATATTACAATTACTAACATTTTCTATTCAGAATTTTGAATGTGTTATATTATATTACACTAGCGTTCCCATTGCAGGAAAAATCCTGCAATAGGGTTTCCTGCTGCACTCTACCCAGTCCCGCCTGCTCTCCTCCCTTGTCCCCCGCCCGCCTTCTCCGCCAGCCCCCCTGCTTTTCTCCCTTCTCCGCCAGCCTGCCTGCTCTCCTCCCTTCTCTCCCGGCCCCACCTCCGCTCCTCCCTTCTCCTCCCTTCTCCTCCCCTCGGCTTGCTTGCTTCTCCACAGCTCTGCTCCCTTCTGCAGCTCTTGGCTTCTTTCTATGCTGTCTTGATATGCAAATTAGCCGCCATCTTTGTTGGGGTAATTTGCATACTCATCCTGATTGGCTGGCAGGCGTGGCTTGGCTGGTGGGCATGGCTTGGGCGTAGTGAAGGTGCGGTCAATTTGCATATTTATCTATTATTAGGTAGGATGATGCAGGGTACCATTCAAAGAGAAAGTTGTCATGATGCTTAACCTTTTGCACTCAGATGTCGAGTGTGACTCGACACGGTTAGCATCGGTAGCAGCTCGTATGTCGAGCCACACTCAACTCGTAGTTTCACCACGGGGGGAAGAGGGATTTTTGTCTATTTTTCCAGTATCTTTTCTTGTTTTCATTAGCATGAAAGGACAAGTAAAATGTAAATGCCATCTCAACTGATGCCAAAAAATAAAAAATAAAAAACCGATAACGCATGTGAAATTTATTAGGAAACTAGTACATGATCTTGTTGGAGAATTCAGAGATGATACACTAACTTCCAGGGGTAGATTATTATCCACTAACTTAGAGCAACGTTTAGATGGAAAGCTCCATATAATCACACCTCACCCTAACAAAAAACACAAAGATTGTGTTGTTTGTTCTAACAGAAAAATCAAAGGAGGAAGAAGAGAGACGATTTATATTTACGAAACATGTGAATGTAAACCAGGTCTTCATGTGGGTGAATGTTTCAAAAAATATCACACCATGAAAAATTATAGAGATTAAAATTACTCTTTGAATGTATCAATAATTTGAAATATAAAAAAAATCCAAATAAATAAGTTTGTATGAAAAGAAACTCCAGTTTTTTATTCTACTGCTGCGCTTTGTAAAATCTGGGGTATTTAAAAAATTAAATCCCGAGTAGAATAAAGGAATCGAGAAAAAGCAAGCGAGTGAAAAGGGTTAAGGTTACTTGTAGTAATTTTGTTCTGTTCTACTTTCTCATGTAGTGAAATATTTGGATTTATAGGAAAGAGGTACAACATTGAAGCACATCTCAGAGATAGATAAAGGTCTTTTAATTTTAAAAATGTAATTAAGCTTTTAATTGTCAAAATTTGATGTGTATACTGTTTTATCAAATCTATCTTAAGTGCCAAGGAAATTCAATGACAGCAAACTTAGGAAGAGCTTTGCCTAGTTGGCAGGTTTTAAAGAATCTCTCTCAATGGAGAGAGGAATTTGCTTGGGTAATATAAAACAATAGCCAATAAAAACATCCATCACATTCTATTGAATTGTATTCAAATATAAGTGTTTCTGGTGTTCTGGGATTTCAGAGTATATCTACAAAAATTCCACTTGGCCTCAGTTCATTTCTTGCTCTCTGTTTCATATTGAAAATGGGATGAATTACTTCTCAAAATGATACACTAGACCGGGGACTGTCAAGTTATGTTCCTGCAAGCCACATTTGTTCCTCAATCTATTTCCATAATCAAAGTTTTATTGGAATACACACAACTATGCTCAGTTGTTTACATATTGCCTATGGCTGCTTCACATTGTAACAGCAAACAGCATAGTTGCAACAGAGACCATAGGGACAGCAGAGCCAAAAACATTTACTATCTGGACCTTTACAGAAAAAAAAAAAAAAAAGTTCACTAGTTCCACAGTAAACAGATTTAAATACACATTTGAGCGCTTATTTCAACTCGATGTCTCATACTTTCTCTGCAGGGAAAATTAATTTTCCCCATAAGATTTTACTCTGAGTATTGATTAGAAACACTACTGTTTCATGTGTGCTAGTCTTTTCCTTTTCATTTAGATGATAAACTCCCATAGGGTGATTAGCATTGCAGAAATATCCTTATAGAAAATATAAAAGATTGCAAATAGAAAGTAGGAAGTGTGACTATAAAAATATTAAATGGGACAACGGATTCATCGTTTATATGATCACATTATTTTGTGAATCTCTTAATTTGTTGAAGCAATTTATTGAGGTAAAAAATAGCACATTGACTTAATAGTTCATATGACTTGGAAAAAAGGTATAAAATTATGAGTATTACAAAGCACTAAAGCAAGCTTTTTATGAGCATCATATAGTTAGTTCCCATTAGCATTATTAAACATAAACCTGTTTATTGATGTTTGAGTTCATTTAGTCCTGTTTTTGTATATATGGTATGTTTCTCCTCAGCATTTTGCACCAATTTTCATCAAATTTTCTTTCACTTTTTCTCATTTAGTTCTATCCTTGTTAGGTATTATTTTTCTACACACACACACACACACACACACACACACACACACACACACACATATTTATTGATTTTTTACAGAGAGGAAGGGAGAGGGGTAGAGAGTTAGAAACATCGATGAGAGAGAAACATCGATCAGCTGCCTCCTGCACACCTCCTACTGGGGCTGTACCCACAACCAAGGTACATGCCCTTGACTGGAATCGAACCCAGGACCCTTCAGTCTGCAGGCTGATGCTCTATCCACTGAGCCAAACCGGCTCGGGCACCCTCTACATATTTTATTGGATTCTTTACATTCTCTCTTAGTTTGGAGTCAGAATTGAGTACACTCCACTAGAGCTCTCAACAGTGCAAGAGTGATAGTGGGATTGGCTTCCAACCCCTGTCATCTTGTGAGAGGTATTGTGTATCATAATCATCAGCAAATAAAATCCATGTAAAAGCCACCTCCCTAAAGTCTCCTTTCTCATTTTTTAAAATAAATTCAAATGAACACTGGGAGTGGACTTTACTAGAAGCAGAATCCAGTGAGAGTTAGCCCTCTGGAAGGATTTCAGCACTTCCTGTAGTTCATTTGCACATAAGTATAGTTTACCTGCTCTCAGGAGATGATCCTGATTATTTAAAAATCAGAGATGAAAAACCCCAAAGCAAGGTGATTTATTTGCTTTCTGGCAAACTTGAGTCTGTTTGTAACCTTTGAAACATGGATTTTATGAGTGATACTATTAAAATGTATTCTCTAGAGCGTATTGTTAATCATTATTGCTCTGCTGGGCCTCGGGATTACCTGTCTGCATTGTAATGCAATTTAATATTTACATTTGAAACACCAAAGGATCTTAAGACATCTCATATATTTCTATGTATCAAATGGGATTCACAAGAAGTAAGGGCTTGCCTCTGAGATAAAAATATTAAATTCCTCTTAAACAGGTGTACAACTTTCACCCTGACCAGTTACACAATGGTTAGAGCATTGACCGAAGCACTGAAGGGTCATGAGTGGACTCCGGGTCAAGGGTACCTACCTGGGTTGCAGGTTTGATCCCGGGCCCCAGTGAGATCATGTGCAAGAGGCAACCAATCCTTGTGTCTCTCACATCTATGTTTCTCTCTCCCCCTTCCTCCTTCCCTTCCACTCTCTCTAAAAAAAATTCAAAGGAAAAAATGTCCTGGGGTGAGGATTAACAACAACAAAAAATATGTAGAATTTTAAAAACCAATGCTGTTTTTGTACTTCTGAAATAAAATATGTGACCCTAATGGTTGTGTTTAAATGCTCTGCAGGGTAGATGAAATCATTTTTCAAAGCTAGTTCTAGTATAAGTAGAAACAGAGTAAACAATTGGTACTTTATTTATAATACTAGAGGCCCGGTGCATGAAATTTGTGCATGGTGGGGGGTTGTCCCTCAGCCCAGCCTGTACCCTCTCCAATCTGGGACCCCTCAAAGGATGTCCGACTGCCCGTTTAGGCCCGATCCCTGGGATCGGGCCTAAACGGGCAGTCGGACATCCCTCTCACAATCCAGGACTGCTGGCTCCCAACTGCTTGCCTGCCTGCCTTCCTGATTGCCCCTAACCACTTCTGCCTGCCAGCCTGATCACCCCCTAACCACTCCCATGCCAGCCTGTTTGCCCCCAACTTCCCTCCTCTGCCAGCCTGGTCACCCCTAACTGCCCTCTCCTGCAGGATTGATCACCTCCAACTGCCCTCCCTTTGCAGGCTTGGTCCCTCTCAACTGCCCTCCCTTGCAGGCTGGGTTCCTCCCAACTGCCCTCTCCTGCTGGCCATCTTGTGGTGGCCATCTTGTGTCCACATGGAGGCAGGATCTTTAACCACATGGGGGCATCTATATTGTGTGTTGCAGTGATGATCAATCTGCATAAGTACTCTTTTATTAGATAGGATAGAGGCCTGGTACAGGGGTGGGGGCCAGCTGGTTTGCCCTGAAGGGCGTCCCAGATCAGGTGGGGGTTCCCTTGGGGTGTGGGGCGGCCTGAGCGAGGGGCCTGTGGTGGTTTGCAGGCGGACCACGCCCCCTGGCAATGCAAGCGGAGGCCCTGGTATCTGGAATTTATTTTCCTTCTACAATTGAAACTTTGTAGCCTGGAGTGGAGCCAAGCCTGGGGTTCTCTCCGAGGCCAGTAGCCATTTGTGTTGGGGTTATAATTGAAACTTGTTGCCTTAAGCGGTTGGGCTTGGCCAGGGTGTGTGGAAAGCTTTGCTTCCCTTGTTGCCGGCGACAACCCTGGCCTGCTCTCTCAAGCTCCATTCTGCCGCCATTTGTTTGAATTTGTTTACCTTCTATAATTGAAACTTTGTAGCTTGAGTGGAGGCTTAGGCCTGGCAAGGGCAGGCGGGAAGCTTGGCTTCCTCTGTTACCTAAGAAACCTTGCTCTCTGTGGCTGTAGCCATCTTGGTTTGGGTTAATTTGCATACTCGCTCTGATTGGATGGTGGGCGTGGCTTGTGGGCGTGGCTTGTGGGTGTGTCGGAGGTATGGTCAATTTGCATATTTGTCTATTATTAGATAGGATAGTTCAATGCACCAGCCATTTATTGTCTACTTTGTGAAATCCCTGTTCAGATTGTAGGGAATGCAGTGATGATGTCAGATCTCTGTGTGTGGATGAAGAGGATTGAAGACAAGACATGAGTACATACAACTTTTAGAGTGTGTAGATCCATTGCTATGACTTAAGCTCCCATCTTTCAAAGAATGAAAACAATACCAGAGATGGAACTTGGAATTCCAGATGAATGCACCAGCATTTATTTAATTGTTACCACAAATACAAGACACACTTTCCAGTAACTCAATATTTGTATGGAAATATCAGCAAATACAACTTAAGCTAATCTTTAAAAAATATATTTAAAATAACTGTAGATAAATTAGAACCTAGGGAGTTCCTTATTTTATGGATTTCTATAATTAGGTCATTTCTCTGGGATCTAGAATTTGAGCCCAGAATGCTATGGTTGTGTTGGCATATAAAATGGCCAAAGCACCTGTTCTTTTTATTTGCTATGCACACATTTTATTTTATGCAGTTTCCCAGTTCAGCAAATACCTATGACTAATAGGTGAAGATACTGGGGTAGTTCTTGGATTGGACTGCATTTTCACTGAACATTATACTTTATGTGTGTTCGTTTTTCAGAAGTGGGTTTATAGTTGCTTTGCTACTGCACCAAGCACTTAGCATATGATCAAAGAACAGTAGAATGAATAAATAAAGTGAAATATTTAGACTGCTTAATTTGGGATTTCTCAAGTTACAAAGTCTAGTGAAATTTTACCTTGCTGATAATTTCATTTTCCTTGGGAATTTAGAATATAAAAAATCAAAGCCTTTTAAGACTAACTTAAATTGTGTTTGCTGATATTTCCATACAAACACTGAGTTACTGGAAAATCTGTCTTGAATTGGTCAGTCACACTCCATATTGCTGTTTTTAATAAACACAGTACTCTTTTTAATAAAAAAGAGGTAATTGGTTTGTATGGCTGACATTTATTTAGACACCTGCTTTAGAATGTTTCCTTCTAATTGAAAGACAAGAGGAAAATAAACTGGGCAATGACTGTTGAGGACTGCTTAGTTTAGTTTTTCATAGAGATCACACTTTTTAAATTACTGAGTTATGATATTGAAAATGAAGGGCAAGCTCATTGTTGGGGGAAAGTGTTAGAGTAGCCCTAATGCAAAATCTTATTAAGAAACTGTCAAGATTCCTCTATTTTACCCTCCCCTCCCCTATTCTGTAAGAAGCAACTGTCGTTTTTGAGTGAGTGTACTGCCAAAGAGACATTTACAAATAAATGAAAAATGTCACAATTGATTTCACTCCTTCCAGAATACTGTGTGTCAGCTTTGTCACGAGCTGTCTTTTTTTACTCTCTGTTTTAGATAGATCTCCCAGCTGGACACTGGAAATAGCTTTTGATGTTTAGGGACTCTCACTTGACCCAGGTAAGCCCTCTGTTGGTGACCTTTTATAAATGTTTATAAAACCATCCAGCAATTTGAGAATATAGAAACCTTATTTCCTACTTCTTTCTGTAACTGATGTTTTTGTCAAAAAGCATTCAGATATTGATATCATTTACTTACATTTTGGACATTGGGGAAAATTATTTCATGCATTATAAAACATTGTCAAATTATACAATTTTATTTCACATTATCTTTCCCAGTACAATGTGTGTTTTTTTAAATTGTCCTCATGCTTAATCTAATAATAAAGCTAACAACAATGTTACTTGTAAAGAGGATATCTGGGTATGCTTTTCCTATACTTTCAAAGAACTCTATAGATGTCTAAATTTTTATCACTCTTTCAAAAATAACTTTATCTTGAATACATAAGTCTGTCATACAATTTACATAAAAGATAATTGATTATTCATTCATTATTGCCATCACCTTAAATCAGTCTACCAGCAAAACTGCTATCATGTTAACATTATTGAGGCCATTTACTGTGCTAAGCAATTATATGAATTAGCTTATGTGAATGTTTCACAGTGGTATTTGAATTCTCAGTTAATATGGATTTGAAAAAAAAAACTAATTAGAAATTGCCAGCAGTTTTTATTATGGATATTGCATTAAAGGAAAGTAAATCTTCACATAAATATATTTTAAGAGATTTAAATCAATATAATTAGTTATAGATCATGCTATCATATGAGATTATTTAGCTCTCTACTTAAAAGATCATGGAATGAACTAATTAGCTATATTCTGTTTCTCTTGGAAAATAGAAGTTGAAGTAATCACTCTTTCATTCAACTAATATTTATTGAGCATTCATTCAGTGCAGCTACTTTACATTGATGACATGATGGTGAAATACATGTATCTACTTCTCAAGAGTTTACAGTTTAGTGCGAGTCAGTCAAGACGATCGGCAAGTACAACTTAGTGTGATGAGTGAAAACAATAAGGATAAGCATAGGAAATGAGGTGAACATATAACCAGGCTAGGGATAGATGTTCAAGGAGTGAAGTGGTAATGGAAGGTGGAAGAATATTTAGTTAAAAAGTAATTTATGACAACTAAAGTATAGTATTTAAGATAGAGAGATATGTCTAAAGAATTAAGGAAGGGACAGTTCACGAGCTCACCTGCTCACCTGCTCCACCATCCCACCGCGGCCAACGCCCACCATATTCCGCACGCTCCCCCTGGTAGACATCGCATGTCATAGTGACCAATTATTCGGTTGTTCTGCCATTCAGACTATTTGCATATTAGGGTTTTATATATATATATATATAGATAAAAGTAATTTGGTAATTTATGAACTACCATGTTTTTAAAGGCTCCTCATTAAATTAAATACATTATCTTATAATATCAGATTAATTTAATGATTGTTATTATTTCATCTCTATATCTCATTACAAAATAAAACATTTATAATGTATTTTGACTATATATTTTCTATAGTTAACTAAAAATTTAACATTTTGGCTATTTCAAATGAAGTGGAGTCAGTTCTCAAAGAAATGATGCCTGGTATTTTGGAAGAACTGGCATTTATCTGGGCTGCTATCAGTCAAAATGCAGGTCAAGAAAACTGGGAGTGTTGTGAAGGGGATCTGGATATGCCACCCCAAAATATGCCTGTTTGGAATAAGACCTATTTGAGCTAAAGGCAGTTGCCTTATCTGCCTAAAAGCAGAATCTCTCAAAAGAATCCAGAAGTCGTTACATCCTCTTCTGGGTAGTAACTCTAATCTCACTATGTTACAGGGTAGGAGAGGAGTTCGTCTCCCCCTGTTGCCACTCGGGGTGGAGTTCTTATGATATCCCGAGAAAAGGAATTTCCTGAGACTCCACAGGAGAATGCAATAGAGTAGAAAGCTATATTTCTGTGGAATTATACCCCTGTGTTTCCAAAGTCCTATTTTCCTCAGTCCAGTCAGAAGTGTAGTTAGGTTTTCAGCAGAGCCAAAATTGGTGCCAGTGTCCAGAGTTTCATTTCCATATCGGAGCCGGGTCCAATACAGCATCAGTCTGGCTTAGCCTGTATTTCCCACTGCAGTCCATTAGTCCTTTGCATGTGGGATCCACATGGCTGTGGATCGAATGCAAGAGAGATAAGAGCCAAGAGCCACGTAAGCAACAAGAGTCCAAAATAGGAGCAAAAAGAGAGTGAACTCCTTTGTTTAGGGGATTGTGTGTTCCCACAGGTTTGCATGCTTGCAGTGGTCATGCCCATTTGGCCAACCATCTCTGTCCCCAGGTGTGATTGACAGACAAGTACCTTCCCTATGTCACCCCAAGTTTACTGGGCATGTCTGTCTTCCCTTTGTTGGGTCCCTGGGAAGTGTGAAATTGCAGCTTCCTGGTGAAGCTGCTCAAATGACATGCTTTTGTCTGGCCTTCCCCCTTTGCTCCTTTCCTATTATTGATAACCAGGTAATTGCAACAGTATCAACTAAACCCAGACATTGTCACAAGGCTATCCTGTTCCCCATCTTATTCTCCTAAGGGCCCTTTTATCTATATATATAAAAGTCTAAGCAACCTAACAACCGAAAGACCGAATGACCGAATGACTGAATGACTGGTCGACCAGTTGCTATGATGCACACTGACCACCAGGGGGACAGATGCTCAATGCAGGAGCTGCTCCCTGGTGGTCAGTGTGCTCCCATAGCTAACCTCCAGCAGCCGGCCAACCTCCCGCGGCCTCTTCCCCCGGCCAGCCGGCCCCGATGGCCTCGATTGGAACATCCTGCAGACCCTCCCACTCTCCAGCCAACCTCCTATGTCCCCTCCCCATTGCCAGCTTGCCCCAATGGCCCTGATTGGGCCAGCCGGTCAACCTCACACAGCCCCTCCCCCTGGCCCTGATTGACCCTGATTGCCGGCCAGGCTGAAGGATTCCCCCATGCATGAATTTGCGCACCAGGCCGCTAGTCTTTCCATAAAGTAATTTGCTTTTCTATAACTGCCCTTTCTCCCCCTTCTCTTCCCCTAGTTAGTTAGGTGGTAATAGTATGAGGCACAGGCTGCCTTGTCTGTTGGTTTTCTTCATTTGCTTCTACCTCTGACTCTGACAGCACCTCTTCTATACCATTACCTTGGCAGGCAGCCTTACCATTTGTCTTTAACAAATTTTCTTCTTAAGTTACTAAAGGCAATTAATTGTTAAAAACGAACAAACGAATGAATGAACAATCACAAACAACAAAAAATCTTTCAGAGCAAGTAGGATAAGACCAAACAGCTTTCTATGAGAGCAACTATATTACTTTCAGAAGACCTCTTGTGAAATTTTATCCACAGCATTAGAAGCTGGCTTCTTGACAAAGAAAACTTCCATTGTCTTAACAAAGGAGTGTAAATCTCCTCCATTCCATTACTATTTATTGAAAGACTATTAATGCTAACATGCTGCATGTGGCTTTTCTTTTTCTTTAATGTAGCTATACCATTCCCAGGAACTGAGACAAAAAAGCAGTTCTTTTACATTAGTTCAAAGCCTTTTCCCAGCAATACAGTGTGGCTAATGACAACTTTTTGCCTGGAGATGAGGGAATTTACAATTGGCTTTTTCTAATAATACGTATTTTGAATTCTTCTATAGAAATTTTCATAAATTTTTTTTCTCTTAATAGTTGCCACCCATCCATATATATTTTGCCACAAAGATGAAATGGGAGAATTAAAACATGCCTCAAAACTGGAATAACACAGTTTTGGACACAAATGTCTTACTGAAAATAAAGTTTTGCGCATAGAACCACAATACTTCTCACATTTCTTTCTCTTACTACATTGCTTGCCTTTAACTCAAAATTCTTACTAGATATTTATTAAAATTCAGGTAACATGAATTTCCAAGGAAACTTTTCAGAAATTATTTCATTTCTCTCAGTATCCATTACTTCACAGCATCCCACATTTCATTTTATTTAAAATTCATTTACTTTTAATTTGAAATGAAATAACATAAAAATTATGAAGATAATTTTATGAAGAATCCTGATAGAAATTATTTTTTATCACCATATAGCTGAATGATAGTTTGTAAAATTTTTACATACTGGTTTATTTTTTTCTAAAGTAGAAAATTGGAATGTGTGACAATATAGCTAGATATGTACTAAAACACAAATTAAGGTCAGAAAGCTAAAAAGTTAAATAACAAAAAGGGTGTTTGTGTAGAGATTTGATGTATGTGAAAGTAGAATATGTTTACTTAGTAAATTTAAAGTGGGTTAAACAATCAACCATTCAGTGTATCCTGAATATGTGGCATGTACATGAAAATACACTGGATGCTATGAAACATTTTTAAAAACATTCAGGATGCATTAGTGGACTCCATTTAAGATTTTCATTATTACGGAAGGTTCAGAGGAGTTCAGTATGTTTTATGCTATAAAGTTAATTACCATTATAGGAAAACAAAATAGTGACAAAAATAGAGAATAGGAGTATATTTAAGTAGATGCTTTTTATGAGGTGAAGACAACATTAGTGAGAGTTATTAGAAAAGGATTAGCCTTAGCTGGTTTGCCTCAGTGAATAGAGTGTCGGCCTGTGGACTGAAGGATCCCAGGTTTGATTCTGGTCAAGGGCACATGCCCAGGTTGTGGGCTCGATTCCCAGTAGGGGGCATGCAGAAGGCAGCCGATCAATAATTCTCTCTCATCATTGATGTTTCTATTTCTCTCTCCCTTCCTCTTTCAAATATATATATATATATATATATATATATATATATATATATATATATATCCTAATATATAAAAACCCAGGGGTCTGGCCGAAACCGGTTTGGCTCAGTGGATAGAGCGTCGGCCTGCGGACTCAAGGGTCCCAGGTTCGATTCCGGTCAAGGGCATGTACCTTGGTTGCGGGCACATCCCCAGTAGGGGGTGTGCAGGAGGCAGCTGATCGATGTTTCTCTCTCATTGATGTTTCTAACTCTCTATCCCTCTCTCTTCCTCTCTGTAAAAAATCAATAAAATATATATTAAAAAAAAAACAAAAACAAAAACAAAAACAAAAAAACAGGGTCTGTAAGGCTGTAATGCACAAAATGACCGAAGGCTTGACCAACCGGAAGTCAGTCCTGCAGTCAGTGCTGGGTTGCCATGGTGAGAGAGGCCCAGGGAGAGAGAGGCAGGGTCTGATCTGCAGCCTTCATGGCAGCTGTTGATCAGCCGTTGCCTCTCTCTTTCTCTTCGGGCTTCTCCAGCAGCTGTGCCTCTCTTTCTCTCCGGGCTTCAGTGGGGGCTGCTGATCAGCCCCGCCTCTCTGATCAGACCCAGAGATAGGCCCAGAGATGCTGACTGGCATAGACACCGACAAATCAGAACCAAATCTGGGTGAACTGTGAGGAGCCAATGGCTGCCTAGGAGGTGGAGCTTTTGACACTGACTGGCATAGAAACCAACCAATCAGAACCTAATCTGGGGGAACTGCGAAGGCAGAACCTAAGGTGGAGGCTGAGGAGGTGTTTTAAGGGCAACAGCTGTTTGGTTTAAGAAAGCAGTTCAATTTTTTAATGACTGGTTTGGCAGTATAGTGCATACGGCTGGCTATCAGTCCAGATATAGGGAATATGTATTTTTGTCTGCCAAGAGCATCTCCTCCTGCTGAAAAAGGCTTCCTTCTGCCCCCCATTTAAGCAATTCTATCCTATATAATCTATCTATACTAATGAAAGGGTAATATGCTAATTAGACTGCGTCTACCAGCCATCTTCCAGACGTCTGACTTCCTTCCGGACAAAGCCATGGTGGTGGGGGCTGAGGCAGAAAGGGCAGTTGGGGGTGAGATCAGGCCACCAGGGGAGGGCAATTAGGGGTGATCAGGCAGGCAGGCAGAGAGGTTAGGGGTGATCAGGCAGGCAGGCAGAGAGGTTAGGGGTGATCAGGCAGGCAGGCAGAGGGGTTAGGGGCAATCAGGCAGGCAGGCAGAGGCAACTAGGGGCAATCAGGCAGGCAGGCAGGTGAGCAGTTAGGAACCAGCGGTCCCAGATTGCGAGAGAGATGTCCGATTGCCGGTTTAGGCAGTCGGATATCCCCCAAGGGGTCCCTGATTGGAGAGGGTGCAGGCATTTTAGATCACATGTCTTGAGCTATGTATACTATGATGGATGGGGAGAATTTGGGTAGATGAGATAGGTAAATAGAAAACTTTATATTTTTTTTCCCCTTCAGTGACCAAACAGCATGAACCATAAAGGCAATGGTTTAGCAGGTACTGAGGGAGAGAATGGCAGTGTAAGCAGGAGACTTTAATGACTGGAACAAAAGATTTGTCCTGGGAAGTTACTGAATGTGAGGAGCCAGGCAGAATACTTTAAACCTGGGTAAAGGACTGCTGTAAGTGCTTGAGCTGAGGTTGACATTATGAAGATATGGTCTTCTGTGAAATGAACATGAGCTGGATTAGAGCCAGCCTGGCTGGCTGGGAGGGACATCTATCTCTGCACAGAGGAGTAAATTGAATTAGGATACTGATGGGAGGAGTGAATGAAGCAATACAGTTTAAGCAATTAAGCTATATTTTACTGATACTTATTTCTTATTTACAAATTTAACACATTCCAGAGACAGTAATTAGCAATCAGGTTAAATTATTTTGATTACCTCTTTTACATTTAATGAAAAACATCTTTAAAAACTACTTTGTAAGATGTTTGATAGTCTACTCTTTCCATCGTTTCTCTTTCGCTGTTGCTTCATTCTTTCCCTCTCCCTCCTCCTCCCCTGGCCCTTTTCTCTGTATTTTCCTTCCCACTTTCTCATCTAAAAAAGCAAACTTTTAGGATGGCTTTTATTAAATTATTTTTAGTAATCATTCATCATTTAATGAAGTATTACCTAAACATATTTTAAAATCACATAGACTTAAAGTGAAAGCATAGCAACCTTGTTATATATCTCCCCAGTTCTGTTCCTAAAAGACAACCATTTTCAACTGTTCTAATTCTTTCTTCTGCTAGCTCTATGCTTTTATAGTTATTTCTTAATTTATAAATTATTGATATTATCATTGACTTCTTGTTGTTTTGGTGAGAATGCTTTTTAAGATCTCATGCTCATCGACCCCAAATATCCTCTCTTCATTTTAATTACAAAATTATATCACACTTTGTGAAATTAATGGTTTTTTACATATATAATTACTAAGTGAATATTGTTTACTTCTAAATTAGGGCATGTTCTATGAATGTTTCTTTCTCATATATTTTAAAACTTTCCTGAAATTAACATTTTCCTTTCTTGTTTGCTTAGTTTTCTTTACATCTGTTCCTATTTGTTCCCAAAATGTTCTAGAATAGTAAATGGCTATCAATAACATTTTAAAATGATTTTTGTGGTCATTGTTCTCAGAAAAAAATGACCTTCCTCACCTTTATTGTTAAAGACAGAAGTACAAGTAAAGATCTTAGTCCTAATCTTAGGAAATGAAGAAAACAAAAGAACCCAAGAGAAACTAGTAAAAGTGTTCTTCTGAAAACCAAAAAAATAAAGTCCTCTTGAATTTGATGGGGAGGGAGATAAAGATTATGAACAGGATTATGAAAATATTATTATTTTTTTAATTTTTAGGAACTTTTAATTCTGTGATTGTTCTTATTTTTATGGTGTCCTGTCCTTGATTGGTACAGTATATTAACTATATTTTGTTGAAGTCTTTCTCATTTTGCATAGTCTTTTCCTCCTGGTCCCTTTTTTGGTTGTTTGTTTTACTCTTTTTGTGTGTGTGTGTTGGAAGCATTCCTCATATATTTACTAATTCTTAAATGCTTATTTTTAAAATGAAACAATAAAAGCTGATAATTTATGCGGGATTTGTTTTCTGATGAGTTGTACTACAGAATGAGCCTTTTCATTTTAAGTACCTGATGGTGTGTGTGTGTGTGTGTGTGTGTGTGTGTGTGTGTGTGTGTGTAATAACTCAGAATAGATATTTCTCCCATTTTAGTGCTGAAGAATCAGTCAAAATGAAGTTAAGTAATTTTTTTTTCAAAGTGACACATCTCATTAGGTGCAATACTCTGTTTTTCCATTAACTCTAAATGACTCAAAGTTTACATTCCTTATAAGAAATAATTATCTTTTTTTCCTTTTGGAGATACAGTTCTGAGTCAAGTGGCATTATGGTAAAGTTTGGTGAAATAGTCACAGCTCTTTAAACTGAAGATTAAAGGTAACTGAGCATAATTATACATACATTGGAAATTCTGTCTGAAGACTTTCAGTTTATGGCCTGGTGGGGTGGTTCAGTTGATTGGAGCCATCCTGTATACCAAAAGGTTGCTGGTTCTATCCCAGATCAGGAGGCAATATAACCAATCTCTCTCTCTCTCTCTCTCTCTCTCTCTCGCTCTCTCTCTCTCTCTCACTCTCTCTCTCTCCAAATCAATAAAGCCATATCTTTGGGTTAGGATTAAAACAAGGGTTATAGCATTTAAAATAAAGGTTGGAATAGTTAATTACAAATGAATTGAAAATGCTTCACCAGGTTCTACTTTGCTGAGTCACCACATTCTTGCATAAAACTAGAAGTAGAAAAGGAAGCACCTTCATAAACTTGGTAATCAAATATCAATATAAATTAGTGGCCTGGTACACGAAATTCATGCATGAGGTGGGGGTGTTCCTCAGCCCGGCCTACACCCTCTCCAATCTGGGACCCCTCGAAGGATTTCCTACTGCTGGTTTACAGGGATAGGGCCTAAACCGGCAGTCGGACATCCCTCTCACAATCCAGGACTGCTGGCTCCAGCCGCTCACCTGCCTGCCTGCCTGCCTGATTGCCCCTAACCACTCTGCCTGTTGGCCTGCTCATCCCCAACTGCCCCCGCCGCCTGCCTACTCACCCCCAAATGCCCCCCCACCAGCCTGATCACCCCCAACTGCCCCCCCTGCTGGCCTGCTCACCCCCACTTTTCCTCCCCACTGGCCTGGTCACCCCCAACTGCCCCCCTAATGGCCTGCTCCCTGCTGGTCTGCTTACCCCCAATGACCCCTGCTGTCCCATCCTGGCCTGATCACCCCCCCGGTGACTGAAACTCCCAGCCCATCTTTTTTTTTTTTTTTTCAGTGCCTCCTTGAGTGGTGGCCAGGGCTGGCTGGAAGCAAGTATCTAGGATTTATTTATCTTCTATGATTGAAACTTTGTAGCCTTGAGCGGAGGCCAGGGCTGGCCAGGGCTGGCGGGAAGCTTGGCTTCCTCCATTGCCAGGGGCAACCCAAACCTCCTGCTTGCTCCAGCTCTGTGGCAGGCCACCATCTTGGTTGGGTTATTTTGCATACTCACTCCTGATTGGCTGGTGGGCATGGCTTGTGTAGCAGAGTGATGGTTAATTTGCATGTTTCTCTTTTATTAGTGTAGATACAATCTTTTGAAAAGCAATTTGGTAATATACATCAACAGCCTTTAGAAGTTGATACCTATGACTTATACATTTACTTTTAGAAATGACTTCTAAAGAAGGAAGTCACAGGTATAAATAAAACTACAAATAAATCTTCAAAACTATGATGTTCATTATTAAATATGCAAATACAAAATTAGAAACAACCTGAATTCCTAAAATGGAAATATTTTAAAATAAGTTATAGTAAAGCTATTATGACAAAGTATTCTGCAGCTCTTAGGCATGATGTTTTTAAAGGGTACTTAAAATATCAATAAGAAAATGTCTGCTATGTAAAGTGAAAAAGCAGAATTCTAAATTGCGCTCAGTACAGTGCAAAGTAGGTTAAAATTCATGTACATGTGCATAGAAAAGAAACTGGAAGAAAATACAGCAAATTTTAAATAGCATTTGTTTCTAGATTCTTGAATTCTAGGAAGTTTAAGTATTCTCATTGATGCTATTCTTTTTTTTTTTTAATATATTTTATTGATTTTTCACAGAGAGGAAGGAGAGGGATAGAGAGCTAGAAACATCGATGAGAGAGCAACATCGACCAGCTGCCTCCTGCACGCCCCCTACCGGGGATGTGCCCGCAACCAAGGTACATGCCCTCGACCGGAATCGAACCTGGGACCTTCCAGTCCGCAGACCGACGCTCTATCCACTGAGCCAAACCGGTTTCGGCGATGCTATTCTTTAATTTCCAGATTTCCTAAAATAACTATATATTACTTTAATACTGATAAAAGTCTTTTTTTAATATACTTTTATTGATTTCAGATAGGAAGGGAGAGGAGAGATAGAAACATCAATGATGAGAGAGAATCATTGATCGGCTGCCTCCTGCATGCCCCTACTGGGGATCGAGCCAGCAAACCAGGCATGTGCCCTTGACTGGAATCAAACCTGGGACCCTTACAGTCTGCAGGCCGACACTCTATCCACTAAACCAGCTAAGGCAAGAAAAGTCTTTAAAAGCAATTAAAAGGAAAACAGATAGTATCTTACCAGCTTTTCTACATCATATTCCCATGTAGGGATAGTGCTAATGGGACAGAGTTGGGCTCTTTCCTGCACTGTATTGTTATTAAGAATGTTCTAATTTAGGAAAAAGTGTGGACTCCAGTCATCTTTATTGCCCCCTTTTTCCCATTCCCTAACTCCATTGTTTCATTTTCTCTACCTTAATTAACACTCATCATTTGATTGTCATAAATATGGATTAGGTTGCTAATGTATATTTTAAATTTATTGTACACTTTTATTTATAATGCAACTATAAATATGATTTACCAATTAGAACTGGTTTCTGAAATATTTTGTGAAGATCTATCAAATTTTATAGTGACAAATATTATATATAAGAGAAGTTAAAGATGTATAACTGGGTTCTATGAATAAAAAGGGGGAAAATCATCATGATTATCTGTACGTAATACTGGTCTAGCTTTTAGACATTTGTGCTATGTAAAGTCATTTTATGTAATTTAATTACTAATTGCAGTGATTTTAAACACCTGGGTTTCCTTTGCAAGCTCTATAAAAATCTTTAGGAAATAAGAATTAAAGAATGCATGATGGTGAAATGAAGTGAAATGGATGGGAATATAGATATTACACTTATATGAATCTCAGCTATACTGAATTCTTCTGGAATAGAAATTACATAAGCAAGCATTGCCAGAACTGTGGAAACAGTTTTAATGACAGAAAGTTTTTTGAAATAGTATTTTAATATGTATGTATTATAAAATTCAAAGCATAATTAATTTGTTCAAATTAAATATTTAATTCATATATGGAAGGGCAGAATGTGTTCTTGAATATTTAAGAGAGATTGAAATGTGTGTTTTGTCTCTAATCAATGTGCAAACATTTATTTAGCATCCAAGAGCTGAAGCCCTGCTCACTTCATTGAAAATGGAATTATAAAACATACTGGCTGGTACTTTATATTACTATAATAAAATCTTGGCAGATTGCTATTATTAAAGCAGCAACATAAAAATAGTGCTTAAGGTCAGAGGCAAAGAGCATTTTCAGCACAGCTTCATTTATGAAATATGGTAAATTAAAAGACACAGATACTTCTAATTTTGACACCTCCCCCTGTAAGTTGAAGAATCTTATATTTGGCCTAACTGAATTCACAATTAATTATAAATTTGCTAGTTTACAAGTTTGGAAGGATGCTTTTAACGCTAATATTGTAGGTTTGATTTAAACAACTTTGCATTTTCATCCACCAAACTGAGGTGGACCAAATAAGTGGCCTTACTGAGGTGGTTTATGCTTTCTTAATTGGAGCTTTCAGTCAGCCTCAAAATTGTCACAAACTGTAGGTCCTCCTGGGCACAAATCATATATTCCACTCCATTTCCCCATGTGGTGATCTTCCCAAAGTTCTGCTCCTGCTCCCAGGTTCACTTTGTTTACATTAGCAAAAAGATTTTCTGAAGACCTCATTCTGCAATGCAGTTTAAAGAAAAACTTAAAGCCACCGACTTATTTTCTGTTGGCTAAAATATTAAACACTTTGTGAAGCAGGCAATTTTTCTCCCCCCCCCTTTTTTAACACTGAAAGCACAGCTTCATTTATGAAATATGGTAAATTATGACCATTGATGTGTGTTATCCAGGATAAAGTCAGAGATTCAACTAAGTCTCTCGTTCTGAAGTACAAGAAGTGTTTAAGGTATGCTTGTGATGTGTCCTATTAAAGCATTTTGTTCCAAAAAGAAGTTTTACTTTGTTGTTCATCTTTCTGGGGCAGACATTCACTTTCCCCTTGTATTAGCAGAGAATCCAATACAGATTTCACATTTTAAATAAGGATAAAACACGTGAAAAAAATAAATGTTTAGTTCTCTATAGTTTTATTTATTAAATATGAATTGCCTATAAAAACCATAGCTTGAGCGATTTTAAAGCTTGGGAGGGTGGGGAGTAACAAAAATGATTTTAAATGACCATGTGGAAAGTGTAATATCCAAGTGTTATAATAATTGAGAACATAGTGTGATAGGACATATAAGAAAACAAAACAAATCTGGATTGTATACTTAGTCAATGAAACTCCTAAAAGGTGTTATGATTTATGTGAAAGAACACTAAAAGTGACCATTGTTTTCTTAGAATTTAAAGTTAGTAGGAGTTTCATTTAGTAATTATAGACTGTGCTAAGAACAATTTGCCAAAATAATGCTTGGTATGAATTAATCCGGGGTGTTCAAATACTTCACTACAGGTTTTACACAATGTGCAGCTAATGGAAACACTAAAACTAGACTGTTCTAGATAGACTTGGCTAGTAGCATTTACAAATGACATACTACATTTTTGTTCTAAAGGGATTATGGACTTAATGAGTGTACTCTACAATGTGCCAAAATTTATGATAAGGAAAAATAATTAAGCAAGACAATGTAACTACCTATTGATGCTTAATAGAAATGCTTATGTATTCATTAAGTTTAGAAGATGGGAAACTTAGTTCTGTGTCTTAATTCATTCCACTAATGTTTAGGTGGGAATTAGGTTTAATGAGTTTTAATAATATCCTTGAATTTGATGTATTTATCTTCATCTAGGACACTTAGCTCCAAACTACTTTAAATAGTACAGTAAAAAGAAGATAAATTCTTCCTTTGCTTTCATCTGTTCCTGAAAAAAATCATTGAGTATATAGGGTTTGGAATTAGCGTCATTTTCTATTTCTTGTGATTCATTCAGAAAATGGCAGACTGGGATTTCTAGGAACATTCTTTTCAGTAACGGGTGGTTTCTTTTTTCTTCCTTTTTTTTTCTCTTCTTTTTTTTTTTTTTGGTGTGTGTGTGTGTGTCTGTGTGTGTGTGTGTGTGCGTGCTTAGGAACATGGGATAGCACTTTAGCACTACATTTAGGGGCCAGTTAATTTTTTTTTTAATTATTATTTTTAATTTAAATTTTTTATTGTTTAAAGTATTACATATGTCTCCTTTTTCTCCCATTGAACTCTTTCCGGCCACTCCCTCCCCCCAGCACATGCCCTCACCCCTCTACTGTCTGTGTCCATTGGTTATGCTCATATGCATGCATACAAATCCTTTGGTTGATTTCTTACCCCCTCCCCCCACACACCCCTGCCTTCCCTCATAGATTAGACTGTCTGTTCTATGCTTTTATAACTCTGGTTCCATTTTTGTTCATCAGTTTATGTGGTTCATTATATCCCACATATGAGTGAGATCATGTGATATTTATCTTTCTCTGACTGGCTTATTTTGCTTAGCATAATGCTCTCCAGACCCATCCATGCTGTTGCAAATGGTAAGAATTCCTTCTTTTTTTACTGCAGCTTAGTATTCCATTGTGTAGATGTACCACAGTTTTTTAATCCACTCATCTGCTGATGGGCACTTAGGCTGTTTCCAAATATTAGCTATGGTAAATTGTGCTGCTATGAACATAGAGGTGCATATGTCCTTTCTGATTGATGTTTCTGTTTTCTTGGTATATATTCCTAGACATGGGATTACTGGATCAAATGGGAGTTCCATTTTTAGTTTTTTGAGGAAATTCCATACTGTTTTCCACAGTAGCTGCACCAGTCTGCATTCCCACCAGCAGTGCAAGAGGGTTCCTTTTTCTCTGCATCCTTTCCAGTACTTGTCATTTGTTGATTTGTTGATGATAGCCATTCTGACAGGTGTGAGATGGTACCTCATTGTTCTTTTGATTTGTATCTCTCAGATGATTAGTAACTTTGAGCATGTTTTCATGTCTCTCAGCCTTCTGTATGTCCTCTTTCGAAAAGTGTCTGTTTAGATCATTTGCCCATCTTTTGATAACATTATCTATCTTCCTTTTGTTAAGTTGTATGAGGTCCCTATAAATGTTGGAGATTAATCCCTTATCAGAGATAACATTGGCAAATATGTTCTCCCATGCAGTGGGCTTTCTTGTTGTTTTGTTGATGGTTTCTTTTGCTGTGCAGAGCTTTTATTTTGATGTAGTCCCATTTGTTTATTTTAAGAAATGGGTGGCTTCTTAAAGGTCTTGCTATCAGATGAGTGTTAGGTAATTCTCTGCTGTTAAATACAATAAGAACTGTCTGCAAAATTCACTCATTTTTTCACATAGTTCATGAAATTTTATAGTTGGATGGAGCTATCACACATTTTACAAATATATTTTTAAAAAATGATTCTAGAGAGAGAGAGGAAGGGAGAGAGAGGGAGAAACATCCATTTGCTATTCTACTCAACCATGCATTCCTTGGTTCCTTCTTGATTGTGCTTTGATCATAGATTGAACCCACAACCTTGGAATATGGGGACGACTCTCTAACTAACTGAGCTAATAGGGCAGGGAAAAATATCCTTTAAAATATTTATATTTTTTCTAGTAAACAAAAGAAAAACTAAATAAAAATTACACATTCTTCTATCACTCATTTAGCTTTTCTATATATATATATAAAAGCCTAAGCAACCGAACAACCAAACGACCAGTTAACTGGTTGCTGTGATGCACACTGACCACCAGGGAGCAGATGCTCAACACAGGAACTGCCTGCTGGTGGTCAGTGAGCTCCTACAGCGGGAGCGTGGCTAAGCTGACCGATGGGCGCCAGACGCTGGGCTCATGGCTGGCAAGTGCAGCTGCAGTGGCGCGAGCCTCTCCCGCCTCCATGGCAGCACTACAGGGCAGCAGCAGCAGGCACAGCAGGGGCCAGGATTTGCAGGAGTGGTGCAGCGACCGGCTCGGGCTTGGGCTCCTACCCAGCTGCCTGCCACTTTGAGCACTACTACATCCCTTGGGGGATGTCAGACTGCCAGCCTGCGGGGATTGGACCAAAACTGGCAGTTCAACATCCCCTGAGGCATCCCGGATTGCGAGAGGGTACAGGCCAGGCTGAGGGATCTCACCAGTGCACCAATCCGTGCACCAGGCCTCTAGTCTATAAATAAAATGATATCAGATATTTCATGGCTTTCTAAGATGACATTTTTAGTTAACAATATATTTTGAATATATTTTAATATTATTAAATATTCTTCTACAACATAATATAATGGCTGCAATTTAATAGATATACTATAGAATAGCAGTTGCTAACCTTTCAGACCGCAGGGACCACCAGTGGTACGCCGCTGCTATAGAATAAATTCTACCACAATTTATTTATCTAATATATTGTTGAACATTGAAGTAACTTACTCATTCCCTTCCTCCTTCCCTCCCTCCCTCCCTCCCTCCCTCCCTCCCTCCCTCCCTCCCTTCCTTCCTTCCCTTCCTTCCTTCCTTCCTTCCTTTCCTTCCTTCCTTCCTTCCTTCCTTCCTTCCTTCAATACTACAAAGACTACTGCTGTGAGAATGTTAGTTAACTACAGACACATGGTTAACTATGTTCCAGCTAAGTGTTTTATAACATTAACTTATTTAACATCACCTATGTTTAGATACTACAACCATTATCCTGTTTTACTCATAAAGAAACTGAGACTTAGAGCAGTCTTTAAAGTCTCTATGGCTTCAAAGCTTATAATCTTAATCAGTAAGCATACTGCCTGTCTTTAAAAAAAAATAGAGCTGTGCTGATTGAATGCTATGATTAGTATGGTTGAATAAGAGGTTTCTTGAGGAAGATAGTGACTTTGATGATTAATGTAGAAGCTCAAGAAGTAAAAAAGGAATCAGAGAGAGTTCCTGTCTTGGCTTACTTAAGCCCAAGCTACTGCAGGTTTCTACTATACACTATATGACTTCTTTCTCTGGCTTTCTCATTTCTTACTTTAATTCTAATAGTTTAACTTCTCTGTCCTAAGTAGCCATAGTTCAATAAGGTTTCCCTTAATATAATACAAATTTAAGATGGTAGATAATTGCATCATGAAATTGTGAACAATTTTAGTTTAGATGTCAGGAAAAGGAATATCTGTAGCAATTAAGGTTAAAGGGTCCACAGAACAAAGTGGAATGATTCACCACCTAAATGAGTCTTCTGTCTGCTATGTTTTATCCTTACATGAAAAAGGTTTAAAATATTTTGGGCAACTGATGCTGAATTTTCTTATAATTTTAGCAACTATACATTGCAATTGTGTTATTTTTCTTTACAGGTCAGTATTAAAATTTCTTATTTGAATATTTAATGTGATTGGAAAGACTAGATAACATTCTTCTTTCATTTGTCCCTTTTCACTGTAAAAATATTTTCCTGTTTCTTAATTAAAAAATATACATTTTCTTATTTGAAAAAAAGAAGCAATTTTAGAAAATATTGACCAGGTTTTCAAATCTGGTAGTTGTCTTCCTTAATATTTAATAAAATGCTTATAGAATTGTTCAATTTTTTTCTCAGAAAATAATTTATATTAAGGAGAGCATGATATCTGTGAGGCTCACTTTTTTAGAATATGTGTTTTTGGAAATCAAAGTTTCATATATTGAGTGAAATTATAAAATTTATAGTGCATTTTTATAGAAATACATTTGGTTTAAATAACAATCTGTAATTACATTATAAAAATAAACTTTGAAGTCATATATACTCATTTTGTTAAAATATTAATAATTATGTTCAAAACATGTTACAAATTACATTTTGTTTGGGCCTTTTTACCCTCCTGAAAGAAACTTAAGTTTCTTATTCATTGGCCTACATGAGATTATAGACCAACAAGCACCATAAATTTGTGAATTGATTTTTAAAAAAATACAACTTCACTTTTAGACTACTATGAATATTACTGTTGTGAATATAAGAAATTTAACTTTCTCAGGCGTTTCATCTCATGTATTATCTCTTGAGAAAGTTTAAAAAAAAATATCTCAAGGGCCTGTTATACTGTTCCTGTGTCTGATTAACATAATAAGTAAGACTTTTCTGTGTTAAAATGTGGTCTTTAAAATTATGGGGATCATTTCCTTGTTGTTGTTTTTTTTCCCCCACACTGTAATTTTTTTATTATAGAGGAATCCTTTAAGAGTTACTTCTTCATTAGGTTTTCAGTAAATATGCCAAGGAATTTTTCACATTTGCTCTTGGAGAAATGTTTTCATCTACTCGCTAGCCAGTTTCTAACATCATGGGGTAGGAATCTGGAAGGAGCCTGCACTACTGGTTGGTGGGGAGCTGATATATAAAGAGTTGAACCATTTTTGTATTTCTTTTAAAAGTATCTCTTTCTCAGGAGGACCCCAATGTCACCCCAAGGTTTATTGACTCACCAGGAGCACTCACAAGACTCAGCATTTCAGTCATGGCCATGATCTATTACAGACAAAGGAGAGGGCGCGCCCAGAGATGTCTGGGAGGAACCAAGCACCACTTTCAGAGTCCCCTTTCCGTGAAGTCACATAGGAAGTCCTTGATTCCTACAGCAATGAGTTGACACAGGCATGGAATGTTGCCAACCAAGGAAGTTTCTTAGATGCTCAACAACCAGAGTTTTATAGGGTGATGGTCATGTAGGCTCTTTCTGCCTGACCCATACAAAGTTATAGACACTGGAAGAAAAGCAGATGTTAAGTATAAACTAGATTATTTATACACAAAGTGTAGGCACAGTGAGCCTTTCAACCGCTTTGGGAATGGTGAAAACCCTCCTGAAATTCATGGTCTCTACCACAAACATAATATGTTTTTGAGCAAATCACTTCTACATTTTCAAATTGAAATTTTCTTCTCTCTTAAATAACAAGATATCTAGATAATATTAGAAATAATTTATGATTATCTAGTAATTGAAATCTAAATTTTATATAGATTTATTTCTTGGTCTATGTAGGTTTTTAATTACTTTTTACTCTAGCTTCCAATGGTGGTTTAATATACTAGTAGATGAGGATTAGAAGCTTCTATTGCACTTAAGTTATTCCTGTTATACTTTTTCCTACTTTAATAATTTTCATATCCATATGCAAAGTTGTGTCTTATATATTAAAAATCCAAATGGAGAAATTACATTATTGACTGCATAGTCTTAAAGACCATAGGGCCCAGCTGGTGTGGCTCTGTGGTTGAGCATCAACCTATGAACCAGGAGGTCACAGTTTGATTCCTACTTAGTCAGGGCACATGCCTGGGTTGCAGGCTCAATTCCCAGTAGGGCGTATGCAGAAGGCAGCCGGTCAATGATGCTATGTCACCATTGACGTTTCTATCTCTCTCTGCCTCTCCCTTTTTCTCTGAAAGCAATGAAAGTATATTTAAAAAAAATAAAGACAATAGATATGAAAGGTGACAAGGCCAGTATTTAATTCCTGTTTAACAGAGGAGAGCACAGTAACTTAGAATAATTAACTTGTAAATATCTGCACAGGTAATACATCATACGGCCTAAATAGAATGTACTTCTAACTAACTACCTGATAGGTCATTCTTAGAGACTTTTTTTTCATGCTGTGCCTTCAGTGACTGGAGCATAAGTGTGGCTCAATAAGTGTTAGATGGATAATAGCTGTATGACCTTGGAACAATTCAAAAAAACTCATTCAACAAAACTTTTTGAGAACACAGTTATCAAAAAAATTCTTCATTCTAATATTCTGCTATGATTTGATTGATGGTTTTTATAATTACCTTTTGTGTTTTCAATTCATCTTGGACCTGGCTTTTGCTGTTAGAAACTTCATCCCTTTTCCTTAGAACATTAGTTTTGTGCCTTTTCTACCAGTTTCTCCTTTACTCGCCTCACTTCTCTCAGGAAACTGGGGGGATGGCTACCTGGTAAATTATAAATTTTATTTGGTCTCCTGGTTCACTTTTATGTACCTTTCTAGTTTGGAACAGAGAAATATTTCGCTTTGTCCCTGCTCAAGCCATCTTTGAGATAGAAGCTTCCAAAAACATCATTTCAAAGAAAACCCTATGATAGAATAAAATAAAGCAATTTACCATTTTCAAATCAGTGGCCACTCTGGTGGAAAATGTGTTCAAGGGTTCTTGTAAGTGAAAGAGAATTATGGTGCTACTGTATTATTTCTTACAATACTTTAAATGTCCTGTACTGCCATTTCCCTTTTTAGCTGGACTTAAAAAAAAGCTCTTCAGGTACAGTTAGGGAATTTTATTGTGTTTAAAAGTTCTTTGGCAATATAGGAATAATTCTATTTTGAAATATTTTTTTTAGAGCTACAAGGTAAATAAACACTGTGATTTTTTTGGGATTAAAATGTACTTATTAAGTTATTTCAAAAGATGCATATAATATATACTAATAAAAGCATAATATGCTAATTAGACCAAACAACCTTTGGGACATCATTCTGGACATCCTTCTGGACAGCTGCAGTGGCAGAGGCTGAGGCAGAGGCGGTTAGGGGTGATCAGGTCAGCAGGGGAGCAGTTAGGGATGATCAGGCCGACAGGGCAGCAGTTAGGGGGTGATTAGGCAGGCAGAGGAGTTAGGGGCGATCAGGCAGGCAGGCAGAGGCAGTTAGGGGTGATCAGGCAGGCAGGCAGAGGCAGTAGGGGTGATCAGGCAGGCAGGCAGAGACAGTTAGGGGCAATCAGGCAGGCAAGGCAGGCAGCCGAGTGGTTAGGAGCCAGCGGTCCTAGATTGTGAGAGGAATGTCTGACTGCTGGTTTAGGCCCGGTTCCTGTGGGATCGGGCCTAAACCAGCAGTCGGACATCCCCTGAGGGATCCTGGAATGGAGAGGGTGCAGGCCAGGCTGAGGGACACCCCCCTCCCACCCCCTGAGCATGAATTTCATGCACTAGGCCTCTAGTTGAATATAAAAAGTAATTCCAACATGAAAATATTATATATTGACATCAAGAGTCTGTTTTAGCATTGTATCTTGTAATTTTAGTACCATATTTAATAAAGCACATTTATAGTTCTGTACTTAACTATTTGGCATCATAAGAAGGAGATATTTTTAAACATCAGTAATTTGAAGTTTTATTATTAAATCTATTCATATAAATTCTATGCTTTGAGATGTTTTGCTCTCTCATTGATGTTTCTATCTCTCTCTTCCTCTCCCTTCCTTTGTCTCTAAAAATCAATAAAACATATTTTTAAAAAATAGTCTTGCATAGTATGTGGTCCCCACCATTTTCCCAAGAAATGAAACGTGTGATGGGCTTATTATTATTATTAATAAACAGATACTTGCAAGATTTTTCATCCTTTGAGTATTTTTCTTTGAAGTTACATAAACTTTATTGCAAATGTGAAACCTAAAATAAAAATTACCTCTGCTGTGTTTGTTCAATATTATTTCTGTGTGTTTGGAGTGTTTATAGCTACAAAATAAATAAATAAATCCATATCAAATTGAAATTATTGGGTAGGTGGTATCAATCTGTGAATGCATTTTAAGTGTTCATGTCATTTTTGAGCTACTATGTCCTCTTTTGAAAAACAAACAGGTTCATTGATATAGTGTTCACAAATATACTGATCTCTACTTTTTCTGTCCTCTGGTTTCGATACAACAGATTAATAATTTAATTATTGCTATTAATAATTTAATATTGATTATATGTGTACTCTATAAAGATCACTACCCGGGTCTTATGAATGATTCTAAGATGTTACTTTTGGAGGTTTAAGGAAGTTTTATTAGTACAATAGCACAGATTAGAACTCAGTTTGAATCAGTTACATAGAATTTTGTTTTGCCACAGCACATTGCTTTGCCATAAAACATGGTCTCTGACCTGAAGTTTCATGAACATATGAAAAGTTCAAATGTAGTGAGTGATTGAGTGATTTAGTAACAGTTAAAAACAAAGGAAGATAAGTGAAAAGGACTTATCTATTTAAGAAGGCAATGCATGATTAATTGTCAAATCATGCTTAGCAATGCAGAGGACACTATGACATGTTTTGTGATTTTTATTATCATTGTCATATGTTTATATCTCTGGGACATGTCTGCTTTGGGATATCTTATTTCCTCATTTAGACTGTAAGCTCATGTTGGTAGGAACTATTATTTTTAGTTTTCTGTATCCCCATGAGATATAACATAAGGCACAATTATTGAAAATCCTTGTGGATTAGTCCTTATTATCATTATCCCTTTTTAAAAAGTAAGCTATTTTATAAGATATAGTTGAATTAGTCTTTATAAGGATACTCTTTAAATTATACTATAATTAAATCTATATTGAAATATTTTCAACATCTTACATAAAAAGTAAGTCACCTCATTCATGCTACACCTTCTCAGTCAAAAAATATGCCACTGGTGATTGATAATATTATAACTTTAATGAATGCTATTATATTAAAGTGTAATATTTTCAAACAAAAATTGCAGAAGAAAGCATATTGCATGCACATTATATTTGTAAAAAATCAGCTTTATTTGTATTTTTTTAATAAGAAATACTCTTTTCAATAAGGAAAAAGTATCGAACAAAGCAGAACTCATTAAATTTGTAAAGTTAATAATGTTGTAAGTATGACATAGAAATTAAAACTAGTGACGTTTAAATAAAGCAAACTATTTAAAGAATAATCCTATCTAATAAAAGAGTAATATGCAAATTGACTGTACATCCGCGACACCCACAAGCCATGCCCACCAGCCAATCAGGAGCGAGTATGCAAATTAACCCAACCAAGATGGCTGTGGTCATGGAGAGAGCAGCAGTCTTGGATTTCCCTGGCAATGGAGGAAGACAAGCTTTCCGCCAGCCCTGGCCTGCCTTGGCCTCTGCTTAAGGCTACAAAGTTTCAGTAATAGAAGATAAATAAGTCCCAGATACCAGGGCCTCCACTTGGATTGCTGGGGGGCATGTCCAGCCTGCAAACCACCACACGCCCCTCACCCAGGCTGCCCCACGCCCCAAGGGAACCCTCACCCTGATCCAGGACAACCTTCAGGGCAAACCAGCCAGCTCCCACCCGTGCACCAGGCCTCTATCCTATCTAATCCTATCTAATAAAAGAATAATATGAAAATTGACCATCACTCCAACACACAAGATGGCTGCCCCCATGTGGTCAAAGATGGCTGCCCCATGTGGACACAATATGGCCACCACAAGATAGCCAGCAGGGCAGGGCAGTTGGGAGGGACCAGTCCAGCAGGGGAGGGCAGTTGTGGGTGATCAGGCCAGCAGGGGAGGGCATTTGGGGGAGATCAAGCCTGCAGGGGAGGGCAGTTAGGGATGACCAGGCCAGCAGAGGAGGGAAGTTGGGGGCAACAGGGCCTACAGGGGAGGGCAGTTAGGGGTGACCAGGCCTGCAGGGGAGGGTAGTTAGGGGCAAACAGGCTGGCAGAGGAGCAATTAGGCATTAATCAGGCTGACAGGGGAGTGGTTAAGGGGTGATCATGTTGGCAGGCAGAAGCGGTTAGGGGCAATCAGGAAAGCAGGCAGGTGAGCAGTTGGGAGCCAGCAGTTCTGGGTTGTGAGAGGGATGTCCGACTGCCCGTTTAGGCCCGATCCCAGTAGGATCAGGCCTAAACGGGCAGTCGGACATCCCTTGAGGGGTCCCAGATTGGAGAGGGTGCAGGCTGGGCTGAGGGACACACCCCCCTGTGCATGAATTTCAGGCCTCTAGTTTACATATAAAAACACTCATTCTAATTGTGAAGTTAAATGAATTTTGACAAATATGAGTAGCCTTGTAACTATCACTACATATTTGCAATAGCTGTTTCAAAGTCCTGTCTATCAATGCCATAATCACTCATTTCAGGACCTGTTGCTATTGTCTGATTTTTCTCCTGGTGATGGATGTTATTTCCCTGTTTCTGCACAGGTCTAATATTTTTGATTAGGGGATAATATGAGATTTGTTGTTTTAAAGATTATTGAAATTTGTTTTGATAGCCAGTTAAACAATGATAAGCTATTCAGATGGGTAGCTTTATTAACAACATTATTAACTTTAAAATACAGTTTATCCTGGGCTGGTTTGTCTCTACTGCTGCCTTGCAATGCTTTTAGGTTCTCAACTGAATGCCTTGGATATTCAAGGACATATCTTCATTTTGCCTAGTTAGTAAAAGCTTTGGGAACTGTTCCACTTAAAACTCTCCCTGCTTGTTCTTTGCTCAGGCTCATGGAGTTTCATCCTAAATGTGAACAACTTATTATTGAATAAACAACTCAGAGAACCCCTGAGCAGCTTCCTAGTGCTTTTACTCCATGTAGCTTTGTCAACTGTAATACTCAGCCCTGCAAATTCTAGCTTCCCCATCGTTCCCAAACACTAATGTCTGTTGCTTCAATTCAGTGATACTTTTTGCTTTCTTGGTTTCTACATTATTGTGCTACAATTTGGAAGGTGCTTTTGTAACATTTGCTGATTTCCATGAAGGGAACTGTCCAGCTATTCTCACTTGGTTAATTTCAAGCTCTCAGTATGACATTATTGACACAGGGCTGGGGAGAAAGTTACACAACCAGTTCTTTTGAGCAGTGCAAGCTGGCTCCAATATACCTCTAACCTTAGAATTTATGCCAGTTAAGTCCTTTTTGAAATAAAGTGCCCTTTTAAAGAATGCATAATTACCTATGAATTTTAAATAATTTTTCAGGTTTGCTTAGTAGTTGTTGTTTTTTACAAAATTTTTATTCATCTTCTAACTAAATTGGGCCAATTGATATAGTTTTATGACTTACATTAGTACCTGCTTAAAAGATTTTTAAAAAAATTCCAAGAAGAGGCAAGTTTTAAATAATTTTATATAACTTTGATAAAAGTTTCCTTATATCCATATCCTACCTAATAAAAGAGTAATATGCAGATTGACCATCATTCCAACACACAATATGGCTGCCCCCATGTGGTCAAAGATGGCTGCCCCATGTGGACACAAGATGGCCACCACAAGATGGCCAGCAAGAGGCAGGCAGTTGGGAGGGACCAGGCCTGCAAGGGAGGGCAGTTGTGGGTGATCAAGCCAGTAGGGGAGGGCAGTTGGGAGGGACCAGGCCTGCAAGGGAGGGCAGTTGTGGGCTATCAAGCCTGCAGGGGAGGGCAGTTAGGAGTGACCAGGCTGGCAGAGGAGGGAAGTTGGGGGTGACTGGGCCTGCAGGGAAAGGCAGTTGCAGGGGACCCAGGCCTGCAGGGGAGAGCAGTTGGGGAGGACCAGGCCTATAGGGGTGGACAGTTAGGGGTTACCAGGCCTGCAGGGGAGGGCAGTTAGGGGCAAGCAGGCTGTCAGGGGAGTGGTTAGGGGGTTATCAGGCTGGCAGGCAGAAGCGGTTAGGGGCAATCAGGAAGGCAGGCAGGTGAGCAGTTGGAAGCCAGCAGTCCTGGATTGTGAGAGGGATGTCCGACTGCCTGTTTAGGCCCGATCCCAGTGGGTAGTTGGACATCCCTCGAGGGGTCCCAGATTGGAGAGGGTGCAGGCTGGGCTGAGGGACACCCCCCCTCCCCGTGCATGAATTTCGTGTACCAGGTCTCTAGTGTAATAAATAAAATTTTATCTTACACAGTACTTCCTATGCATTATATTTTTTTGAGCCTGACTTGTAATGATTATTTTAACTTTGCTTCAGCTATACTCTCTGGGAAATGATTAGATAATTATGTTTCTTTATGGCAGAGTGAGTAGTAATGAATGATTTTTCTTTTCTATGTGTAATGTAGACAAAGGTATGTTACAAGCATTATTTTAAGAAGTATATTTTAGAATTGAATGTCATGATAAAGAAATATGATCACAAAATAATAGTGTTCTGTTATGCAATTATCTAGATAATGTTTTTTAATTGAGTTATAATTTACTAGAGGCCCGGTGCATGAAATTCATTCACGGGGTGGGGAGGGGGCGGTCCTCTCAGCCCAGCCTGCACCCTCTCCAATCCGGGACTCCTCAGGTGATGTTTGACTGCTGGTTTAGGCCTGATCCCTGGATCGGGCCTAAACCGGCAGTTGGGCATCTCTCTCACAATCCTGGACCGCTGGTTCCTAATAGCTCACCTGCATGCCTGCCTCGTTGCCCCTAACTGTCCCTCCTGCCAGCCTGGTCACCCCTAACTGCCCACCGCTGCTGGTCAGGTTGCCCCCAACTGCCCCCTCCCTGCTGGCATGATCGTTCCTAACTGCCCCCGCACCAGCCTGGTCACCCCTTACTGCCCCCTCCGCTGGCCTGGTCATCCCTAACTGCCACCCCCAGCCAGCCTGGTCGCCTCTTACTGCCCTCCCTGCTGGCCTAGTCGCCTCTCACAGCCCCCCTGCTGGCCTGGTCGCCCCACGCAGGGTGCTTGTTCAGTCATTTGGTCATCCCTCACTAAACCCCCCGCCAGCCTGGTCACCCCATGCAGCCTGTTTGTTCAGTTGTTTGGTCATCCCTCACTAACCCCCCTGTGGCCTGGTAGTAGACAGCCATCTTGTGAGGGCATGAGGGTCAATTTTCATATTACCTCTTTATTATATAGGATATGCAGTGCAGTATTCAGACATTAGGTATAGCTATCAATCAGATTTGATGAATTCATATCAAGTTTATGAATATTTCCATCACTTCATTAAGTTTCCTTGTGTCCCTTTCTAGTCAATTCTTTCCACAAAAGCAAATATCTTTCATAGGTTAGGTGGGCCTTGTATAGAATTTCAAATAAATGTACCCTTGGCAACTTTCACTTTTGAGGTCCATCTATGATGTTGCTTGTACTAGTAGATTGCTTCATTTTATTTTCTAATATTTATGAAAGCAAAAAGTTTATGTAGCCATTCTCCTCTTGATGAATATCGAGGTTACTTCCAGTTGTAGGCTATTATGAATGAAGATAGTCTAAATATGTAAGGGGTTTCTGTGGACATATATTTTCATTTATTTTGAATAATTAATTAGGAATATAATTATTGTGTCCTAAGGCTGATGTATATTCAATTTTTTAAGAAACTGACAAATGGTTTTACAAATTGATCATTCAATTTTAGTTAAGGCCTGGGGTGGGGGATTTCTGGGAGGAGTCACTGGGGGAAAAATGGTACATATGTAATACTTTCAACAATAAAGATTAAAAAAAAAGATAACTTCTCAAAAAATGTTACTTAAGTAACTTAGTATTAGAAGTTCTCAGTTTTCTCAGTCAAATCCAAAACTTTAAAACATAATGAATAGATGAGATTTAAGTAGTATTTTATAGATAATTTGATATGAATTAAAAATACAACAATATTATATCATTGGAAAAATTATGAAATCTGTAAACACTTAAAGATTTCTACCTAAAATATACATATCTGGCTTTCTCCTTTCACTTCCACTTCTTCAGTGCCTTTGGGACCTTGTGGTAAATTCTTTGAATTATGCTATGTGATTATAGGTTTAAGTAAAGCCTAAGATTTTCCTAATTAGGGGTGGATTTGCCTAATAATCACTACTTATCAGTGATTATAATTATTAGAAATATGTGATTTCTTGGTCTGATTTTTAATATCTTAACTTTATGAATATTGTAACCAGATGTGTAAACTGGTAATTTTGTGAAAAAATGGCCAGAAATTCCAGAGACGAATATAGTTAAATATCGTAAGAAAAATCTATATGGTGAAATGTGTAAGTTTTGTGAAAGTATCTTACATATACTTTGTATAATCAAATTATTGTAGTAGGGCATATGTTTGTTTTGGAGAGGGAATGAGCAAATATTTTGCATGTAAGCATTCACCCTTGTATTCATTCATTTATTCAATTCATATTTATTAAATGGTTATAATGTGACAGACACTGAGCTACACGTGGATATATTGTGCCGAATAAACTATATATGATCACTGAATTCTAGAAGCTTATTGTTTAGTAGAGTAGATGGAAATGAAAGAAACAGACATATATAGTGGGGATAAATGGTGATGGAAGGAAACTCAACATCAGGTGGTCAACACACAATACAGATGATGTGTTGTGAAACTGCACCTGAAACCTGTATAATTTTGTTAACCCGTGTCACCCCAATAAATTCAGTAAAAAGGAAAAAAATAAAGAAGCAGATGCACAAATATAAAAACTTGAAATAAGAACTATAAAGGGAAATTACGTGAGAATACGGTGTGCTTGTACTAGTAGATTGCTTCATTTAGTATTTTCAGATACTCTTGATTTTATGGTATATATTTACCCTTGGGTTAGATCACTGCCTGGAGAGTGTGGAGTTACTTTCTTCACATCTGTACAACATCTGTGCTCTTCTAAATGATATAATTCTGTTGAGTTTCAAAAATTAAAAGAAGAGCAGATTCTCAGTAATCTACAAACAATATTGTGGGTCTAATGTATGTTTCTTTCTTGACATGAAAAACATTTATATTTAGATATTAACTATACACACAGTTTCAGATAGTTTTGTATTTATATATACTTATGGTTGAATGCATAACAGGCTAAGAGTTCTTTACTTAATTGCATTATATTTCTTTAGTATTTTTACCTAATTTTAAATTTAAACACACCCTCAGGGAATATGGCCACTCTTTTTTGTTGATCCCTTGATAGCTTGGCGGCAGTCCTTTTTAGAGAACTTGTGAAATATAACACATCTATTATAAGGTTTAAATGAAAGCTTGCCCCATATCCTAAGAAAAGTACAAGTACTTATGTTCTCATTTAATTGGTATGTCAATGCCTTTCCTGTGACAGACAAAGCATTCTGCAATGTAAATAGAATGAAATATAGTGCTTTTAGTCTGAAGAGACAGGTATATTTTTTCAAATGGAGATAGCTGAAATGCCTGTCATAAAGAAACTGTAAAAACATTTGAGCAGATATTAAACATTATTATACAGAGAGCTTTAGGATAAATGTCTAAATTTCTCTTGGTGACTCTTGCATAAATTAGCTCATGATTAGATAATCAACTAGGTAAAAAAATAAATAAAAAAATGTTAGAATTTTATTGATAGTGATATAAATGATCATTTACTAACCTGCCAATAGATATCAAATATAAATAAAAGCAAGTATTGGAAAGACAGGATTAAAAATTGACAGCAAATAAAGGGGATACTTACATTTATAGAATTGGTCACTCAAGGGTACTTGTCAGTTTACCTTAGGCAAGGTGACTAGAATCTATGAAAATAGTTGTCTGTAAATTCTGCCAAATCCTTTACCTCTAGACTATACATAATATGCTATGGTCCAGAGCTCTGATAGGAAGGAACAGCTGGAAGATTAAAGGGCTTTGCAGAGGATTCAGATGCTGACCAATGCAAGGAAGATAAGAGTTTCTCAGTCTAACAAAGTTAAGTATCTGCTAGAATATAAATTAACCATTTTAGAGAATAATTATAGACTTACATTACACAATAAAATTTTACTAGATATGTGAAGAAACAGGAAAATATTAGTCATAATCAAGAAAAACTAGAAATAGAGACTCTGAGATGAACCAGATGTTGAAATTATCTGACAAGAGTTTTAAAGCAGCACTTACACTTACTGTATTTTTGTAAGGACTTAAAAAGGCCCAGTGAGTGAAGACATGGAGAATCATAACAGATAAGTAGAAACTGTATTTTTAAAATAAACATTTTAGAATTAGAAAGTACAATATATAAAATACATAATTCATTGAGTTGGCCCCAAAGCAGCTACCAATGCAGAAGAATTGTGAAGATAATTAATGGATTATCTAATCTGAAGGACAGATAGTAAAAGATTAAATAAAGAACACATTCTTGATAATCTATAAACAACATCAAGGTCTTAATGTATGTGTATTTCACTGAGAAAAGAAGAAATAACTAATGAGGACTAACATGTATATGAAGATAATACTGGCCAAAAAAGTCTCTGTTTTTATGAAATTAATTTATTTAGATCCAAGTTCAGGGAACTGAAACAGTATAAATACAAGGTATATCACATACAGACACATCATTGGTTAACTCCAGAAAAACAAGTACCAGAAGAAAATACAGAAAGTGGCTGGAGAAAAACAACTAATTATATACAGGGGAAATATGACATAAGTTATTGCTAACTTTTCTTGAGGAACAAAGGAGGACAGCAGACAGGAAAATAACTTACAATGCTAAAAGAAAAAACCAAAAACAACACAAAAATTCAATTTTATATCTTATGAAAATATTCCTCAATATGAAGATGAAACAAAGGTATGCTCACTTAAAAAAACTGAATGAATTTGTTAAGAGCAGATCTGCACTTAACAAACTCTTCAGGATCTGGAATAATAGACTGTAACGTTGATATATAGGAAGAAATGAAGAGTAGCAGATGTAATTCTGTAAATGAGATTTCAACAAAAATAAAACTTTCGGTTACCTGCGACTCCATTTAAAAAGGAGATGCTAGGTAAGGCATAATAAACTGGGTGAAAGAATTCACAAAATATATATTTGACAAAGGATTTGTCATGAAACTAAAAAAAGGATAATTAAAATTCAAGAAAAGATTTGAATATATACTTCCTAAAGAAAAATTTGCACTTATAAGTAAATATAATCTATGATCTATAAGGAAAATAAGCACTCAAATCACAGCAATGAAAAGCAATAAAGACGTTTGAAAAACAAATAAAAAGAATGCTAAACAGCCTTCTAGATATGGCATAGGGAAAGTGTAATCACTACAAAAAAATCAGGGTTACTGGGATGACTATTTTTAACGCATTTGTATATTGGATGGTAGTCAGAGCTGAGATCCTTAGATGCATGACGTATTATTATGTAGACATGTCTGTTGTGTGTGTAGCCTACAAAAACCATGTACCTTATTCTAATTTGTGATAATATATCCACTGAGAGGAAAAAGTAAGTAATTCCTTTTTTCTCTGAAAGGTAATTATCTGTTATTCTCAGACATTTCAAGGTTATTGTGTTTCAAAATACACATGTTTACATTCCAAGTTGTAAATTAGTTGTCCCTCTGCCCACTTAACTTAAAAGGGAAGCAGTGAGATAGGTCAGCTTTGTGTGTCTTAGTAACATCAGTGGGCTTGAGAACTGAGGACTGAGCACTGAAGGAGATGTTATTTGTAAGTTGTCTCTGATTCCCACATGGAGTTGTTGAAGTAGTATAAGGAGCTAACCTGTGTGGAAGTCAATTTGCAAATCATACTAACCCTAAAAACACACATAAGTCAATCTACTTCACAACTAGCACCTGATTTAATCAATTTTCAATGTTACTGCTGTGTTAATTTGAGACTAGACTCATGCTTCAGAATTGTTTAGAAAATTAAGATGATATAGCACCAATTAATATCTATATTGGTGTTTTGTTCTACAGACATATGTAACAATTAAAAACAAAACAAAACATGTTTTTATTGATTTCAGATACAGAAAGGGAGAGGTAGAGAGATATAGAGACATCAATGATGAAAAAGAAACATTGATTGGCTGCTCCCTCATGCACACCCTCTTCTGGGGATCGTGCCTGCAACCTGGGCATGGGCCCTGACCAGAAATTGATTTGTGACCTCCTGGTTCATGGGTGGACGCTCAATCACTGAGCCACACGGGGCGGGCCATACATTACAATTTTTATCTTAACCCAGGTTTTACAATTGCATCTATAAAATTTGGAGCATTAAAATGTTTACTTTTAAGTACATTTTGTCTTTTATAGGATGCTAATGCCAAACTCTCAATAATTCAAATTAACTTTGTTTTTACCATAGTAGTGATGCTCTCTTTCTATTTTGATAAACATGATTAGTATGTTTATTTTTAGCTGCAAGGCACATTACCTTTAAAAGGTATTTCATTTTGGAGGGTGATTCTGACACAATAATTGATATATATATTTCCTCCTAAGCAAATAAAATTCAAAGAATCAAAAAGTTAGGTATTAAATATTAAATCTGTTGTTTGCACAAATTCTTTATTTTTACTGAAATTATACAATTAGTACTAAATAAGACTTAACTTTTACATCGCTGGACTTACATTTTTTGTTCGTTTTTAATCATTGATGGATATTTAACATTATTTTATCTGCAAAACAAAATATGTGTTTTGTTTGTCCATTCATTTTGTTCATTAGATTTCACATATAAGTGAGATCATATCATACTTATCTTTCTCTGAGTAGCTTATTTCACTTAGCATAATAATCTCCACGTCCATCCATGCTGTCACAAAAGGTAAGATTTCCTTCTTTTTTTTGGCGGCATAGTATTTCATTGTGTAAATGTACCACAGCTTTTACACCCACTCATCTACTGATGGGCACTGGGGCTGTTTACAGATCATGGCTGTTGTACATAGAAACAGAGGCATGGATACATGGAACGGACTGACAGATGGCAGAGGGGACACCGGATGGAAGGAGGTGAAGAATGAGTCAAAGAACATATATGCATAACCCCTAGATACAGACAGCAGTGTGCTAGTGGCCAGAGGGAAGTGGGCAGGGGCTGGATGGGTGGAGGTGGGCAAATAGGAAAATGAAGACATCTGTAACAGTGTCAACAATAAAAAGAAAATTAAATAATATGTAAGGATATAAACACAAGTATCTGATCTTACAGAAATGTATAACAGAAAATAACCATTTAATTAAAAACATTCTGTGGAGCTACAGAGTAGTCATGGTAACAGAAGGTTACATTTGTTTTAAACATTTGTATATTTTATCATGTGGAAAGTCTTTTAGTTCTCAACAATTCCTGTATTCCTCTCAAAATTCTGTCTACTAGATGAGAAACACACGCATGGCTTATTTTAATGGTTGCATTAGAAAATCTACTAAACATTTTAAAAACAGAGTTACACAGGAGTATTTGATATGTAGTAAAATATAGATAAAAAGTGTATAATTTATGAATTTTGACTCGTGTATATATATGTGAGATCATCACTGCACTGAAGTTAATGAACCTGCCCATCACTCCTTTTAATCTTTCTCTGCCACTACTCCCTGTCCCAACATTTGTCCCAGGCAGCCACGCATCTACTTTTTGTCACTATATTATTCCCATTCTCTCTCTCTCTCTCCCCACACATAATTATATAATTATTTTGAGGTTCATCCATGTTTTACTGTATTTTGAAACTTCATTTCTTTTTATTTCTGAGTAGTATTACATGATATGCATATTCTACAGTTTGTTTATCCATTTACGTTGAAGGATTTTGGGTTGTTTTCAAATTTGATCTGTGAACATTTGAATACAAGATTTGTATAGGTAATATGCTTTCATTTCTCTTGGGGAAATAGCTAATAGTGGAATGGTTGGATTTTATTTTTGGTGTATTTTGACTTTTAAAGAAACTGCCAATTCCAACCAGCAATATATGAAAGTTCCATTTCCTTTATATCCTCACCTGAGTGTTTTTAATTTTGTCTATTCTAATAGTGGCAGTGGTGTCTTGTAGCTTTAATTTGCATTATCTTTTTAAAAAAATATATTTTATTGATTTTTTACAGAGAGGAAGGGAGAGGGATAGAAAGCTAGAAACATTGATCAGCTGCCTCCTGCACACCCCCATCCCCGCAACCAAGGTACATGCCCTTGACCGGAATCGAACCTGGGACCCCTCAGTCGGACGCTCTATCCACTGAGCCAAACCGGTTTTGGCTAATTTGCATTATCTTAATGGTAATGTGGTCAAGCATCTTTTCATATGCTTATTTTCCATCTGTATATTTTCTTTGGTGAAGTATGTATATAATTGTGTTCATTTTAAAATTGTGTTTGTTTTCTAATTATTGATCTTTGAGGATTCTTATATTCTGGATACAGGTTCTTTATCAGCAGTATGCTGTGCAAGTATTTTATCCTGGCCTGTGGCTTGTCTTTTTCATTCTCTTAACAGTATCTTTCAAAGACCACAAATCTTGTATTTTTTTAATCATTTTTCTCCTCACTTTTAATCAGTCTTTTAGGGTCCTATCTAGACAGTCTTTGCTGAACCCAAAATAACAAAGGTTTTTCTTTTATGTTAAATTTAGTTCAAGGTTCCATTGTGAATTAATTTTTGTATTTAGTGTAAGTTATAGATCAAACTTAATTTTGGGAATTTCTATATACTAGTATACTCACATATCCATATGATAAAAGACGCGTTGCTCCAATGGATTTCCATTACATTGTTTTTTAAAATTTAACCTTATGTTTTAGAAGGAAAATGGAATTGCTTTCACCTGAAGTAGATATATTTCAAATAAAATAAAATTTTGCAGTGTTCATAGAAGTTAATCTTATTTAAGTTGGAAATATTTTAATGAAAAGTCAAGAATCAAAATTTAATTATGTATTGATCTTGATAGCACTATTTAGCTGGATGTGTAATAGGTAACAACTACATATAGAAAAGTACAACAAATTATAATGCTTCTTATTTATTACCATTTTTGTGTTTTGGGGATATTTTTTGTTTGTATGTTAGTTGACTCTTTTGCTCCCACTTTAGAGATCTGAGGGAAAGAGTGTTCATAGTTAAGAAGGCTTTTAGAATAGTGACTACCACAATCACCAAATAATAGGTGGTTTTCATCTCCACCTCTACATCACATTTCTTTTTATATCATGCATAGATATTTGGAAATTGAGACAATGAGTAATAGCACAGCAAAATAAAGTAGACAAAGATAGATAAAAAAAATTATAAACTCTTGTAATTTGGAGTAATAAGAAAGGACTTATTATCTTTTTTATGTTTGAGAATACATTTTAATACCCAAATTATTCATAAGAAATTATTTTTTGGTGATAATTGCTCATTCTCTTTGGAAAATCTATGATTAAGTGACTTTTTGTGGGAATTGTGATGATCATAAATATGGAGTGTATGGCTTTGGGTATTTGATATAAGTAAAAAATAAAGTTATATTCTGTAATTTTTATCCTCTACTGTTCAGCATAGGTGGATAAATGAGCTAGATCAAATGCTATTTTGGTGGTGAAGGAGTGATAGTAAAAATATGCTAACACAGCTGAGGGTCAAATCTTAAGGCACATGTTTGTTCAGTTAAATGTAAGAAGTATAATAAGTGAATCTTATATGAACTGAGCGTGGACTTCGGATGGAAAAGATAATTTTCCTGCTTGATATGTTTAAAATTTATATAATTTCTTCTACCAGTAAAGATACTAAACAATTTTATTATTTTTAACACTATTAATTTGCCAATTATAATAGGAAATTTACTAAAATGAAAAGTGAATTTTTGAAGTGATATAAATTTCCTCATTTTCATTTAACTTCATCTTTTATTAGAATTCCCAAAAACCTAATTAATTTTCTTAGCTTTTCTCCCTTTTACCACAGTGCTCTTTAGAAGGAATGCAGGCCTATTATGGAAGTTCAGTCTTTTAAAAATCTGTTTACTGTTTTTCCTTCTTTCCTATATATCTGTTTTCTTAGATTTGCAAACACACACAGATTGAGAGAGAGAGAGAGAGAGAGAGAGAGAGAGAGAGAGAGAGAGAGAGAGAGAGAGATTTAAGCAATTCGTTTATACTAGGTGAACTGGATATATTTTAAGATACTAAAGGAAGAATACTTAAAACAAGCAAAAACAATGGGACATATTTTTAAGGGTATAAGTATTAGTCATTTTAGGAAAAACTAGAACTTATTTGGACTCTACATGGTCAAATACTTTTTATGTTGAGTTATACTAGTATATGGAGAAGGCAGCCTATTCAGTTGATTGCTTAGGTGGGGGAGAAGATACCAGCCTTTCCCCCACTGTGGGGGACCAGATGGATTGAGCAGTTTTCTGGCCCTTTTGCATGTTGGTAGATCATGGGGGTGTCCTCATGCATCAAAGCCAGGAGATAAGAGGGGGAGAATACTTACGAAATGTCTGTTTTCCACATTGCTCATATCTAAACATCTCATGTGTTAGAATTCAAAGCTCTTCTTGATAATTATTACGGGTCATTTATTTCTACCTTTTCTCTTCCACTAACTGATACTTAATAGTTTCCAAAGCTAAACGAATGCAATAATAGTCCTCCCACATTATATATATTTTTTGCACGATAGTTTATAGTACTTACTGACCTGTATTTGTAGTCTATTATGAACTCTTATGAATGCAAGGCAACTGAAGATTAAAGAAATGGTGCTTCTAAAACAAACATAAATAATTAAAACACTTCTCTGTGCCTGCAACCGAACACATTTATTAAGCATGTTATTAAGCACATTTATTAAGTTATGTGCTGGGGACCATGCAAGGTGACATAAAACATTTACCAGTGCTAAATTAATCTCTCTGTCCAATAATCGTCCAGTTAATTACAGTCTTTGTCTCTGTCCTTTCTCAATCACACGTTTGTCCCTAGGGATTTGCATTCACCGATTAATAGGCCTTCCCTCATTTTACCTCATTTATCATGCATTTAACATTTGTAGTTTTATGTTTTAAAAAGTATTATATACCAACTAACACCAAAACAGATGTTTGCCGGGCCTGACCAGCAGACCCTGAGTGACAGACAGATGATTGACTACCCTGACACATGTTTCTGTGAAAGAGAGAGCTAAGGGACTGCCTGGCTAAAGGAACCAGACAGCCCCATTCACCTGCCTCCTTAGGCTTTTATTGTAGCAACAACTTGAACTAAAATTAACCTCTAGATACAATCAGCAGAATAAATATCCTTGAGAAAACACATGCTTCTACAAGGTCGGGTCTAAAGATTAAACATAGAGATTCCAATAAAACACCCAGGGGCTCGGACTTGTTTGGAAAAGTCAAGGCAGGGGATGCCACTTTCAGTAAGGTCCCCCTAGAGGCCTCAAACCTTTCATAGAACCCTCCTTACAGACTTTCCAACCAAGTCCAATGCTTCCCCACAGATGTTGAGTATGCAACAGTTTTCACCACCTTTCCTCTTGAAGATGATGAATTCTAAGTGATCAGCTAACCAATGTTTTGTAACGGGTCTAGCAATATATTCCTTGCAGTAGAGAAGAAAAATGTTCTTTCTTTTTTAAAAAAATATATTTTATTGATTTTTTTACAGAGAGGAAGGGAGAGGGATAGAGAGTTAGAAACATCAATCAGCTGCCTCCTGCACACCCCCTACTGGGGATGTGCCCACAACCAAGGTACATGCCCTTGACCGGAATCGAACCTGGGACCCTTCAGTTCACAGGCTGATGCTCTATCCACTGAGCCAAACCAGTTAGGGCAAAAATGTTCTTTCTTTCACTGATTCCTATATTTCCTTCTGTTTGTCTTTGCACGATTTTTCTGCTCCTTGATTTTCCCCTCATCTCTGAAATTCAGGGGGAGTAATTTCTAGGCATCATTTCTTATGTGCAGTTTTTGGTATCACCCAGATCACAGTTGCCCACTAAATGAATGTGATTTTCCCTGGCTCTGAAATGAAGCACAGTTGTTTTCCAACATCTTGTTTGTCAGACATTAACACTGCTCACAAATGTGGCACTCTTCCAGGCAGAGACTTTACGGGGATGAAATTAATAACTTCTCCTGTTAATGAGCAGGTCATTAACAAGAGAGCACCAATCCGATCAGTTTTTGATCATGATCTGTGAAGTCTCTATGTCAGTCATGGACATTAGGGTCAATATCTATTTGATTTTCACCAATTTTTTCTTTATGTAAATACAGAAAAATGCAAATGCATAATCTTTTCCATATTTATATACAAAAGGTTACATACTAGAGACTATTTCTTGTATTTTCCTTTTAACAATAAATCTTGAAAATATTTTCATATTATCAATTATAAAGCTTCTTTTTTCTTGAGGTATAATTTACAAACATTACATGTTTTGGGTGTACAGAATAATGATTTGATATTTGTGTATATTGCACAATGATCACCATAATAATTCTAGTTAACACCCATCACTATACGTAGTTATAATTTTTTTCTGGTGATAAGAACTTTTAAGATTCATTCCATTAGCAATGTTCAAATATGGGATATAGTATTATTTACTATAGTCATCATGTTGTACATTACATTCCCATAACTTATTTATTTCATAACCAGAAGTTGGTTCATTGAAAAAGTATTTTTATTGATTTTCAGAGTCAGAGAAAGGGAGAGGGAGAGAGAAAGAGAAACATCCATGTGAGAGCAGCTGCCTCCTGCTTGCCCCCTACTGATGTTGGAACCTGCAACCCAGGCATGTGCCCTGACCAAGAATTGGACCAGCAACCTTTTGTTGCAAAGGATGACGCTCAACCAACTGAGTCACACCAGCCAGGGGTGTCCTCATGCATCCTCATGAAGTTGGTACATTTTGATTCCCTCCACCCATTTTTTCCTACCCTTCACCTCCTGCCTCTGGCAATCACCATCTGTTCTCTGTCTATGAGCTTGTTTTGTTTTGATTCTATACACATAAATGAGATGATATAATATTTGTCTTTCTCTCTCTGACTTATTTTTCTTAGCATAATGCCCTCATTGTCCATCCTTTTTATGACAAATGGCAAGATTTTATTCTTTTCATGGTTGAATAAAATTCCATTGCAGATATATACCACATCTTATTTATCCACTCACCTGTTGATGGACACTTACATTGTTTTTATATCTTGGCAATTGAAAGTAATGCTGCAGTGAACATGAGGGTACATACATATTTTTGAGTTAGTATTCTTATTTTCTTTCAGTGAATACCCAGACCACCTGGTAGTTCTATTTTGAATTTTTTGAGAAAATGCCATACTGTTTTCTATAGTGGCTTCACCAATTTACATTCCAGTCAATCCAACAAGGATTCCTTTTCCTCCACACCCTTGCTGATACTTGTTATTTCTTTTATTTTTGATACTAGGCAGTCTAACAAGTGTGAGCTGATATCTCATTGCCTTTGATTTGCATTTTATTGATGATTAGTTATGTTGAACATTTTTTAATGAACCTGTTGGCCATCTGTATGTCTTCTTTGAAAAAAAATGTTTGTTCAAATCCTCTGTATATGTTTAAATAGGATTGCTTATTTTTTGCTATTGAGTTCTATGAGTTATTCATATATTTCAGCTATTAACTTATTTTCAGAAATATAATTTGCAAATATATATTTTCCATTCAGTAGGTTACCTTTTAATTTTGCTGATGGTTTCCTTTGTTGTACAAAAATGTTTTAATATGATGTAGTCCCACTTGTTAATTTTGCTTTTGTTGCCTTTGCTTTTGGTATTTAAAAAAAATCATTGTCAAGACCTATGTGAAGGAGCTTATTGCCTATATGTTCTTCGAAAACTTTTATGGCTTTGGTCTTACATTCAAGTCTTCAATTCATTTCTAGTTAGTTGTTTTATATGGTGTAAGATATTGGTTCAGTTTCATTCTCTTGCAGGTGGCTCTCTATTTCCCCAGTATCATTGTTGAAGATATTTCCTTTCCCAATTATATATTGTTGGATCCTTTATCATAAGATAATGGGCAATGTATGTGTGGGTTTATTTCTGAGCTATCTGTTCTGTTCCATTGATTTGTATGTACTGTTTAAACATACACATACACATACACATACACATATACACATACACATACACATATATCTATCCATATGTATCTACATCTAATAGTTAATTTGATCAGTACCTCTAACTGGGCATTTGGGTTGTTTCTAACTTTTGCTATTACAAACTTTATTGCAGTTTACATATAATTTAGCACATGTCAATTATATCAGTAACATAAATTCCAAGAGGATTGCTGGGCCACAGTATGTTACAGTTTTGAAAAAAAGTCATCTTACTGTCTCTATGTGGTTGTTTCAATTTATACTATTCCAAATAATACATGGAATTTCATTTTCCCTTTTGCAAAACCATTAAAGTATATTGTCAAATTTTATATTTTTTCCAATCGGTGGATATGAAAACAATATATTAGTGTCGATTTCAACTGAATTTCTCTAAGTGAGCTTGAAGGCTTTTTCATATATTATAGAGGCATTTGCTTCTCTTTAAATTCTTTGACAGAAAGTTTTAAGGATATGGGTATTTCATACAGATTGAATGAGGCCTTGAAGAATCATACTGAACAGACCTCTTCAGAAACATAAATATATTTTTTCTAAGGACTTACTTTTATTTTCATTAGACAATGTTTGATATACATTCTTACCTCTGAGTCTTTGAACTTCTCACCTTTATGCTGTAGAGCAGCTGACTCTACATTTTTATGTTCACACTTAGTTTTCTTCAAACAGGGGCCAATAGAAGATTTCTGCTTTCTAAATTGAAATCAGGTTGATGTATCCAAGTGTCTTGTTCATTTTTCTTTATTTCTAAACTAAAGGCCCGGTGCATGAAATTCGTGCATGGGGGGGGGGGGTGCCCTCAGCCCAGCCTGCACCCTCTCCAATTCAGGACCTATCAGGGGATCGGGCCTAAACCGTCAGTCAGACATCCTTCTCACAATCCGGGACCGCTGGCTCCTAACTGCTTACCTGCTTGTTTGCCTGATCACCCGTAACTGCCTCTGCCTGCCAGACTGATCACCCCTAACTGCCCCTGCCAGCAGCCTGGTTGTCCCCAACTGCTCCCCTCTGCCGGCCTGGTCACCCCTAACTGCCCCCCTCTGCCGGCCTGGTCACCCCTTACTGCCCCCCCTGCTGGCCTGGTCACCACCAACTGCCCCCCCCCCGCCAGCCTGGTCACCCCCAACTGCCCCCCTCTGCTGGCCTGGTCGTCCCTACCTTTCTACCCCCTGCCAGCCTGGTTGCCCCTTACTCCCCCTCTGCTGGCCTGGTTGCCCCCAACTGCCCCCTTTCTGGCCTGGTCACCCCCAAATGCTCCCCCCCACCAGCCTGGTTGCCCCCAACTGCCCTCCCTGTGGCCTGGTCACTCCTAACTGCCCCCTTGCTGGCCTGGTTGCCCCCAACTGCCCCCCCTCATGGCCTGGTCACTCCCAAATGCCCCCTTGCTGGCCTGTTTGCCTCCAACTGCCCCCCCCCCACCAGCCTGGTTGCCCCCAACTACCCCCCCTGCCAGCCTGGTCACCCCATACAGCCTGCTGTTCAGTCATTTGGTCATCCCTCACTAACCCCCCTGCCAGCCTGGTCGCCCCACACAGCCTGCTGTTTGGTCATTACTGTTATTGTGATGGCATCCTGGACAATTTGCATATTCCTCTATGATTAGAATAGATTCCTCAATGCTAATTTCATCATTATGTCTGGTTTTTACTAGTTTTAACTCTGAGAGAGCAAATTCATTTTCTTAAATCTGAGGTATTGACAGGCAAGGGAACACTTCACTATTGTTCCCTCTGTAACATTTTCATATTTAGATAAAATATTATTCTTTAGTCTTTTAGATTTGATTAAATTAGTTTATTGTGTCTTATATTTTTTTTAACTTAACAACATACAGTACAATAAAATAATATGTTTTGACTTCTATTATAATTACTAAGATCTGTTGATCTTCTCTTTCCATCTTTTTCCTGGTTTGTTTCACTCATCTAATTGTCCTTGGATTACTCAACCAGGATTAAGAAAATGCCATGTAAAATTATCTTTAATGTCTTCTTTATCTTTTTTTCCAGTTACACAATCTGGCTAATAAATTGTGATGCTTTTCATCTCTGTACTTAAGCCTTAAAAGCTGATGCAAAATTTCTAGAGCTCTCTTTCCTTTTGCTCCAATGATAGGCAGCACTAAGCATCATGGATACACCATTGCTTTGTTCTTTGAGTGACTACTATTAACAGAGTCTCCTGCCAGCTCACAATAGAAGCAGGGTACAAGCCACAACCATCCATTGTGTTAAGCCATGGTGATTTGAAAGTTGTTTTTGTAGCATGATTAAGTCTATTATGACTGAGAAGGATATGTTTTTAAAGATAGTAGGATGATAGACTCAATAAGATTTATTAAAAGTACCAAGTGAAAAGGAGAAAGAGAAATATAGGCTAATGAGTTGTATAAAATATAACCTATTGGCTTTAATACTTAGGTTGCCATTTGTGATCTTTAAGAGGATAGTTTTGGTGACATGATGAGGAAGGAAAGTATACCAATAGACTACAGAGTAAATGGGGGGCATGGAAGTAGAGACAACTAGTATTGAAATCAACAGCATGAATTACAGTACTAGACTAGCTGACTATGAAATATCTGAATGTGCAAAATGTAAACATATTTGCTTCAATTTTAAGAAAAAAATTCAAGCTATATTATCAGAAAGTGAAGTTAATGTAGTATAAAAAACAAAACAAAACAAAATCTATGACTACATTTAATAGACTATACAAACAACCTCAGGGAATAAAATATTCTCATTGGATAATAGGACTAAAGCCATTTCTGCTTTCTTTTTAAAATTCTATCTTCAATTTATATGACAATTATGTGAGGACACTTACCATTTATTTCTAACACTTCAGTTCTTATTTGACTACTTTTGAAAACATTAATTTTAGGTTTCTAAATTTGATATTTGAAGAATGAAACAGGAAACATCTAGGTCTATTTAGCTAACAATTGAAATCTAATTTAAATTGCAAGGTAGACACATTGTCCATTGTGATTGTTCTGCAAATGCAAGTAAAGCCATATTTACAACTTTTTTCATTGTCACCTGTAAATGAAACATAATGACTTAATTCAAGTTTATTAAATAGCAAGAAGCTGAGATAACACTAGTGCAAAGTGATGGCAAAGTTCAGCTCAGATCTATAATATGTTAAGTGCTGCCAATTATATAATTTCATTCTGAGTTTTATATAATCTATCAAACAGTTAACTGTGTATACTTTTGAACATGCTGCTCCATGAACAATTTTTTCTATTAAGTTTTTCAAATCTCGATTACTCACCAAAGTACCAGGCCATTCTTTTATACATATAGTATATGTATAATCTTAATACAGATACTGGAAAGTACTATACACTTGCAAGGAGAAAGCAAGATATATCAGATAACCAAAAAAGTAACATGGTATGATTCAATGTGGCTTATTTATTAAATATATAGTGACAGTTGTCAAAATATTTATTGTAGACGTATTAATATAGAATCTATTCAAGGTTGAGTATTTACAGTAAGTGTTTCCTTACAGCAAACACTGCATTATACTCCTTAGGGTCAAATCTGCAGGCATTTAATTTCAGCAATTGCTATAATAGAGGCATTATGATAATGTCTCAGCCTCTTGGGCACACATTGATGTTGGATGCTATTATACTTTTTTCTTTTCCTCTCTTTTAAAGCTTTTGTCTATAATCCACATATTACTTGAAAAAGTAAGGATTTATATCTTTCTTTACTTGAATGTTAGAACTTAGTTTTAAAGGTTGAAATGAACGTAGTCTGAAAGAAAAAAAATAATGCCATATCACAGAAAAGGGAATGATTTTCCAAATGTTTTAGATCTTTGAATCTGAGGGACTCATCACAAGGACCACATCTATTGTTTCTGAGTTCCACCTTCAAAATTAATGACCAGCACAATGTTTTATATTTCCCATAAGTAAGCTTAAACCTATTTATTCTGTCATACTTTTTTGTTCATTGATTTGTTATTATTTTAAAGTAGCATAATTTAATGAGGTGATTGTCTTTTATCAACTAAGATATTAGGCATAATTACTGTCAGCAGGATTCTTACAGTCTAAGACATAAAATAAAATTTAAGAATTTGGTATTGCTTGGAGGTTTCATGGAACTGTTTAAATCATTTATTTATTGAAGTTACAGCAAGAGGAATGTGAATCTATTCTTTCCTTCACTCAGATATCTGGGAAATACACAATCTTGCCAAATTCTTACAAATTTAACTTACCCAAGAAGATATTTTGATTTCATTATTGTGTATGTGTGTGTGTGTGTGTGTGTGTGTGTGAATCTGTAGTATCTGGCTCAGTCAGTGGATATATTATGGTTTGGGTTCTATTTTGAATTTATTTGTGTTTTTGTTAAATAGTTTGCATTTTATTTTTTTTTTATTTATTTATTTTTTTATAATTAAGGTGGAAATTTATTGAGGAACAAGTACAGACACCCACGTGGGGCAGGGGAAAGAGTCCCGCCAACTTCCTGTTTCTATGGTTTATAAAGGCTGCAAGTCCCTGTGTCCTGATATTCCTTCTGATTGGTCAATATTTCCTTTTTTTTTTTTTTTTTTAATTTTTATTTTTTTTTTAATTTTAATTTTTATTTTATTTTATTTTTTTAAATTTCTTTATTGATTAAGGTGTCACATATTTGTCCTCGTCCCCCCATTCCCATCCCCCCCCTCCCCACGCATGCCCCAACTCCCTGTTGAACTTAACCGTTGGATAGGCTCATATGCATGCATACAAGTCCTTTGGTTGAACTCTCCCCCTCCCCCCACCCTCCCTTATCCTCCCTCTGAGGCCCGATAGTCCGATCGATGCCTCCTTGCTTCTGGTTCTGTTCTTGTTCCTCAGTCTATGTTGTTCATCATTTCCCCTAGATGAGCGAGATCATATGTCACTAGATATATACTTATGAGAACTGAATGTGAGACAAGCAATAATAGTTATGCTGACAGGCAAATGAATCAGTCTGTAGTGAGTTTCTTTCTGGACCAACAGTTCTTTTGAGACCCAATTTCAATGTCCACCAGTTCCTTATGTGTACATGTCAGCACTGACCCCTCAGCTCTGGATGGTGGACAAATGGTGGTAACGGAGGTCCGACTCCCTCTGGTTTGGTCTCGGCCGGACCCAGGGGCATGGCTTCACCCGGACTAAGGGGCACATGGCCTCACCCGGATCTAGGGACATATGGTCTCACCCGGACCCAGGGACGCCTGGCCTCCCCCAGACCCAGGGGCACGTGGCCTCACCCGGGCCTAGGTGCATGAGGCCTCACCCGGATCCAGGGACACATGGTCTCACCCGGACCCAGGGACGCTTGGCCTCTCCCAGACCCAGGGGCACGTGGCCTCACCCGGGCCTAGGTGCACGAGGCCTCACCCGGATCCAGGGACACATGGTCTCACCCGGACCCAGGGACGCTTGGCCTCTCCCAGCCCCAGGGGCACGTGGCCTCACCCGGGCCTAGGTGCACGAGGCCTCACCCGGATCCAGGGACACATGGTCTCACCCGGACCCAGGGAAGCGTGGCCTCTCCCAGACCCAGGGGCACGTGGCCTCACCCGGGCCTAGGTACACGAGGCCTCACCCAGATCCAGGGACACATGGTCTCACCCGGACCCAGGGGCGATTGGCCTCTCCCAGACCCAGGGGCACGTGGCCTCACCCGGGCCTAGGTGTACGAGTCCTCACCCGGATCCAGGGACACATGGTCTCACCCGGACCCAGGGAAACTTGGCCTCTCCCAGACCCAGGGGCACATGGCCTCACCCGGGCCTAGGTGCACGAGGCCTCACCCGGATCCAGGGACACATGGTCTCGCCCGGACCCAGGGGTGCGTGGCCTCTCTCAGACCCAGGGGCACGTGGCCTCACCTGGACCTAGGTGCACGAGGCCTCACCCGGATCCAGGGACACATGGTCTCACCCGGACCCAGGCGCGCTTGGCCTCCCCCAGACCCAGGGGCACGTGGCCTCACCCGGGCCTAGGTGCACGAGGACTCACCCGGATCCAGGGACACATGGTCTCGCCCGGACCCAGGGACGCTTGTCCTCTCCCAGACCCAGGGGCACGTGGCCTCACCCGGGCCTAGGTGCACGAGGCCTCACCCGGATCCAGGGACACATGGTCTCACCTGGACCCAGGCGCGCTTGGCCTCCTCCAGACCCAGGGGCACGTGACCTCACCCGGGCCTAGGTGCATGAGGCCTCACCCAGATCCAGGGACACATGGTCTCACCCGGACCCAGGGACACTTGGTCTCTCCCAGCCCCAGGGGCACGTGGCCTCACCCGGGCCTAGGTACACGAGGCCTCACCCAGATCCAGGGACACATGGTCTCACCCGGACCCAGGGACGCTTGGCCTCTCCCAGACCCAGGGGCACGTGGCCTCACCCGGGCCTGGGTGTACGAGGCCTCACCCGGATCCAGGGACACATGGTCTCACCTGGATCCAGGGACGCTTGGCCTCTCCCAGACCCAGGGGCACGTGGCCTCACCCGGGCCTAGGTGCACGAGGCCTCACCCGGATCCAGGGACACATGGTCTCGCCCGGACCCAGGGACGCTTGGCCTCTCCCAGCCCCAGGGGCACGTGGCCTCACCCGGGCCTAGGTGCACGAGGCCTCACCCGGATCCAGGGACACATGGTCTCGCCCGGACCCAGGGACGCGTGGCCTCTCCCAGACCCAGGGGCACGTGGCCTCACCCGGGCCTAGGTACACGAGGCCTCACCCAGATCCAGGGACACATGGTCTCACCCGGACCCAGGGACGATTGGCCTCTCCCAGCCCCAGGGGCACGTGGCCTCACCCGGGCCTAGGTGTACGAGGCCTCACCCGGATCCAGGGACACATGGTCTCACCCGGACCCAGGGGTGCGTGGCCTCTCTCAGACCCAGGGGCACGTGGCCTCACCTGGACCTAGGTGCACGAGGCCTCACCCGGATCCAGGGACACATGGTCTCACCCAGACCCAGGCGCGCTTGGCCTCCCCCAGACCCAGGGGCACGTGGCCTCACCCGGGCCTAGGTGCACGAGGACTCACCCGGATCCAGGGACACATGGTCTCACCCGGACCCAGGGACGCTTGTCCTCTCCCAGACCCAGGGACACGTGGCCTCACCCGGGCCTAGGTACACGAGGCCTCACCCGGATCCAGGGACACATGGTCTCACCCGGACCCAGGGACGCTTGGCCTCTCCCAGACCCAGGGACACATGGTCTCACCCAGACCCAGGGACACCTGGCCTCTCCCAGACCCAGGGGCACGTGGCCTCACCCGGGCCTAGGCGCACAAGGCCTCACCCGGATCCAGGGACACACGGTCTCACCCGGACCCAGGGACGCCTGGCCTCCCCCAGACCCAGGGGCACGCGGCCCCACCCGGGCCTAGGTGCACGAGGCCCCACCCGGATCCAGGGACACATGGTCTCGCCCGGACCTAGGGGTGCGTGGCCTCTCCCAGACCCAGGGGCACGTGGCCTCACCTAGACCTAGGTGCACGAAGCCACCCGGACCCAGGGGCGCGTTACCTCTCTCAGACCCCTGGTCACATGGTCTCACCCGGATCCAGGGGCGCACAACCTCACCCGGACTCGGGACCCAGCCTTACCCGGATCCAGGGGCCCACGGCCTCACCTGGACCCAGGGTTCAGATTCGCCCAGACCCAGGGGCACATGGCCTCACCCGAACCCGGAATCCAGCTTCACCTGGACCCAGGGGCGCGTGGCCTCATCCAAACCCAGGGGTGTGAGGCCTCACCTAGACCCAGAGGCGTGTGACCACATCTGAGCCCAGAGGCTCGCAGGCTCGCCTGGACTCGGGTCTCAGCGGGGTTTCGTCTTCTTGATCCCAGTTCCTGTTGGTCAATTCCCTCTCAGCAATTCCTTCGGTCATTTTATCAGAGCTCCAGGGCGGCTGCCGCAGAACTCGTTGGGCGGCGGGCTCAGCAAGGCTCCGGTGTGCCCGGTGCACGGCGGTGGGCTGGTCCGGTGTCGCTGCGTCGGCCCTTGGGTCTGCAACGGTGGCCGGTCGCCGAGCGTGCGCACCTGGCCGCTTCGGGGCATTGAGATTCTTGAAGGACTCGGAGGTCAGCAAGCACGGAGTCTCCCACCCCATGTCTCCCAGGGGCTCGTCTGTCCGTGCTCGGCAGCCAGTGGAGCCGTCCCCTCAGCCGGAGACCGCCGGGGGAACTGCGCCGAGCACGTTCCAGGCCGCCATTGTGTCGCCTGAGCCAAAGTTCTTAAAGTGTGGACTTTGGGTCACCAGCATCAGCATCATCCCGTGTACCCCTCTCTTTTATTCTAGTTGTAGAGCATCTGCTCAGCCAGCCCCCCGGTGGTTCTGGCTGGTGTCTGCTCTGCTCTCCCGTCGTAGTCTCAATATTGTTGTGGTAGGCAACGATCAGGCTGCCGCCCTATGTCTCCATCTTGGTCCTCCTTTGTACCGTTAAGTCTTGATTGTTGTTGGTGTCACTGGGAGGAATTGTCCTCCAGGCCAATTGGCCGTGAGGACCCTCTTTGTCTATATAGGAAGAGTTGCTGTGCAGGAGACATGTTTGTGGGCCGGGTCTTGATGCAGCAATGCCTTGGCGCTCACTGAGTCTGCCTCTAGAATGCCTCCCTTATGCGAGTGGTTGAAATCTGGTGTCATCTCACACCAACCACTAGATGCCCTCGTTTCTGGGTCTCCAATGTAGTGTGGGTCAGCCACTACCTGAGGCACCCAGCAGGAAAAAGCTTCTGCTCAGCTTGGCTGGGGCGGAGCTACAGGGTGGAGCCTACAACCTTGGCTTCCTGTCAGCCCCGCCCTATGAGGCTCCTGCGTCTGTGTCCCTCTGTATTCCTTGCAAACACCTCTGAGAGAAACGCGCCCTGGAGTTTCGCCCACTGCCAAACAGTCCAGTCCCTCCCCTAATGAATCTGGACTCCCAGATTCTCGCCTGGAACTGGGTTTCAGTGTAGTTGGAACTGGGTCTCAGCGCAGTCTGGCGCCCCTGTCTCCTTCCCAGCAGGGCCACCCAGTGGCGCAGGCAAAAGTCCATCCTCTGCGCGCCTTCCCGTGCGCGCGACTGGAGCCGCCGCTTCTCTGTGCCTCCGCCACCACAGCCCAAATTCATTCCACCCGGGGTGCGCCTGGCTTCCCAGGGTTTCGCCCGGAACTGGGGTTCAGTGCAGTCGGAACTGGGGTTCAGCACGGTCCTGAGCTTATGTCTCCTTCCCGCTAGGGCAGTTCAGTGGCGCAGGCAACGGTCCGTCCTTTGCGCCCCTTCCCGTGCGCGCCTCTGGAACTCTGCCTTCTGCTGCTCCTCTGTGCCTGCGCCCCACAGCCCAGATTCATTCCCCCAGCCTGCGCCTGGCTTCCCAGGGTTTCGCCCGGAACTGGCGCTCAGTGCAGTCGGAGCCGGCGCTTAGCGCACTCCGGAGCCTTTATCTCCTTCCTGCCAGTGAACGCCGGCCAGGCCGTCAGCCGCCCCTTCCTCTCCGGCTCCATCCTCCCCGCAGGCGCGCGTGCTCGTGTCTCCGCCAGTTTCTCCATACCTCAGGCTTTTACGGCTCCCCCGATTGTCCCCGTTGCCTTCTCCTTCCCCCCAGCTGTGGGCATTTCAGTCCGCCAGCTCTCCTGTGGTTCTGGACGATGTCCGTTCTGACCTCTAGTTGTGCCTTTGAAATTGTTGTGCCCGGCTGCAGGTTAGGTGTTTAACCTATGCCGCCATCTTGGTTTTCATTTTAAAATAGTAATTGAACCCATATACAGTAGTTGACCTGTATTCTTAGTTTTCTTCTTTCATTTTGAAGGCTGGAAATTTAAAAGTTTAAAGATATGCTCAAGAGGAATATCAGTTATATTTTGTCAGAGAGTATGTTAGATCACTCTAGTTTCAGGAAAACAGCATCAGCATTTTACCATTCTCATCTGTTTATATTTTTTAAATGTTTTCCTTAAATTAAGTATTTAATTAGACTCACATTATAAGAAAAGGCATGATGAAGCCATTAATATAATTAAAAACCAAAAATGATCAAAGTCTTTATTTGCCATAAGTAATTTTATTATTATAGTTTGGAACAGTATAATTGAACAGGGACCTGACTATTCTTATTCCTATCTAAGTTTTCTGAAGGTTAACTATATACAATTTTTTGAAAATAAACAAATTTGAGTACTTTCCTGGACACAGTAATTAGTATGACACATAAATTGGAGGTGCTTTCCTGACTGCCTAGTTTTTGGTTACTTTTAAAAGGTGTGCAATTTAAGATCATGCATGTGTCATCTGTGTTCCTTAATTTATCTGTGCCCGAGGGTAATGGCAGCTTCTCACCTCTGATCTTAGCAAAGTCTGAGCAAGTGAGATAATCTTTGGAGGCCTACTGCCTATGCTGATCCCCAATGAAAACAATATCTATAAGGCATATATTACATTATCTGTGATTATTTATGATTAGTGGACCTAGACTGAGAGAGAAAAATCTGTGAGGATAGGGGACCTATAGTCATAGCGAGGTCTGCATCTCTTGAGATAGTCTGTGTTTCACTGCAAAACTATACTAGTCAGTGCAGGTCGGCAAATGGGAATTCATTCATTCATTCATCAAATATTTACTGAGAGCCTACAATATTCCAGGCACTCTTCTCAGGACCAGGGATGCTATGGTAAACAGGAAAGAGAGCAAGGTCCATACTTTCATGAATCATAATAGGAGGTGGGATATAGAAACAACAAAAATAGAAAAGTAACAGATAATAATGAGTGATATGCAGGGCATGAAAATGGGAGTGATATGATAATCAGCAACCTGAGAGATTCTGTAGATTAAGTCATCAAGAAGAGCCTCTCTGAAGAGGTGACATGTATGGTTATCTAAAACATACATGAAGGATCCAATGGTATCGTGAAGTCTCTGTGGGTGACCCCAATTAAAAAAACACACCTCTGCTATGGTCTATACTAATTCCCAATGTCATGCTTTTAGGAGGTAAGGCCTTTGTGAGGTGATTAGGTCACAGTGGAGCCCTCATGATTGGGATTAGTGCTCTTATAAAAGAGATCCCACATAGTTCCTAGCCCCTTCCACCATGTGAGATAGAATGGGAAATCTGTGACCTGGAAGAGGGCCCTCACCTTACTGTACTGGCACCATGACCTTGGACTTGTGGCCTCAAAAACTGTGATAAATGCATTTCTGTTGCTTATAAGTCAGCTAGTATCTGCTATTTTGTTGCAGCAGCCTGAATGGATTAAGACACCACTTTTTATGCTGGTTTCTGAACAAATTGAAACATAAAATAGAATTAAATATGGAAATAGCACATTTTTCTAATGGGGGCCAGATTGAAGGAGATAGCGTACTGTGACAGCCAAGTTTGCCAGACTCACAAGCCCAGAACCTGACAATTTCTTCAGGTAGGAAGGCTTTACCTACAGCCCATTCCCTGTGCTCTACAGAGAGAGCTCATGTGCTCGGTGAGCAGGAGCGCTGTCCAGGGAAAGGAAGGCAGAGTGAAGCAGAGCATGTCCAGCTATTCTTCTGAAACTTAACATCCAGAAGAGAGAAAAGGGCTGATGAAAGGCAAAACGCGTCATAGTAGTGGAGGTCACTTCACCTGTTCAGAAACATTCGAACGAGAAAGAAGCACTATCCTCCTCCTCTTCCCCCACCCTTTCAGCCCTGCGATATTATATGAAGGTCGCCAAGAAGAGTGTGGAGACACAAACTTGGAAATTGATTTGGGGTGTTTGTGAAATGGAAAGAAGGTCACTGGGAGAAGACCATAGTGAATAAGGGCAGAAGAGAATAAGAGGAGGTTTGGCAGGAGCAGGATTGTGTAGAGCTGTAGGTCAGACTTATGTACTTGGATTTTTATTCTATCTGAAGTGGAAATTATAGGAGGGTTTTAAACAGGCGAGTGACATGGTCTGATTTGCATTTTAAAAATATCTCACTAGTTGCTGTTTCAATAATATATTATTAGAAGAGGAAGTGTAAATCAGAAGACGGTTGCAAACATCTAGTGTAGTGGAAATAGGGCTTGGAAAATTTTGAGTGATAACAGTGAAGAGGTAGAAAGGTAGATGAGTTCTGGATTTAACAATAGGTTACATTTGGGAGATAGGGGAAATCAAGGAATCAACTGTAGCATTTACATTTTTGTTCATAATATCTGGGTTCCATTTGCTGAGAAGACAACTTGTAGAAGAATACATTGCATTGTGGGAGAAGGGTTCATGAGTTCTACTAGTGAGCTGAGAAGCCTATTAGATATACAGATATAGCTGCCATGAACACAGATGTGTCAGGGTTTTCTGGGAGAGTCCAGGGCTAGTGTCAAAAAGTTTGATATCTTCTGCATATAGGTGGTATTTAAAACCATGGTATTGAATGAGGTCATCCCCAAAGAGTTAATAGATCAATAAGACTTCCATTTTTGTACTCTCTGAGAAAGAACAGCTGGTGAAGTAGTTGGAACACCAGGCTACAGATGCAAATGAAGGATATGTTCAAGAAAAAGGCAATCAAGACAATTTTACTTTAACCCCAAACTAACGCCTAAGTGAAAGAAAGCACACACACACACACACACACACGCACACACACACACACACACCTAGTAGAGCTGGGAATAGGCTGAAGAACAAATACGTGAGGATATTGTGTCTGTGTGTTTTAAAGATTTTGTGTATAGTTAACTTTCTACAAATTTACTCATAAAATTACTTTTAAGTTCTGTTATTGGTACTTAAAATATATTTTTGTTTTTATCTTTACTGGTTCAAAATGTGATGGTCAACTACTCTAGCATACCTTTAAGTTCAAATTTTCATCCTGCATGATGGTTAAGTATCCTGTGGAAGAATATTATTAATTTTTATTTTCACCATTTCTTGCTGCTATTTATGTTGTTGGTCATTTTGAATTGTCGCTAAATCTTAGATATCACTGTGTGCATATTAATGCTGTATTACTTATCAAGCCAACACGATTTCACTTAGAACTATTTCAGTTGATCAATGAGTCTGAGATTATTCACTGGAAATGCACTAACTTGGTCAACTTCAGAAATCCCTTTCTCCTGGTTTTCAGTTTTACATTTATACTTACTCTCCTACACTTTAATAAAATTCTACATTTTAATAGGATATAATGATTTATATTTAATAACCCATTCTTATTATTCATATTTATTTTCTCATTCTAAGAGAAAACACAAAGCTTTTTATTATTTGAACACATAACAATATGTATAATAACACATATTCTGAAATTGGCTGTTAGTTTCATTTGCTAATACTAAAGTACCATAAATGGATTAACAAGTTATGCTATAATACATATTCTGGAGAAACTTTCAACCCAGGCTCTGCATCAGAATCACTTGTGGAATTAAAAAAAAATACAATAGCTAGGGTCAAGAAGCACTACATGAGGCTATATTTTAAGAGTATCAGCTGAGTTCACTATATCATAGAAATATCCTAAAATATTGATTTCAATCTTCTGCCAGTGAAAGGCAGAGGGCAGAAGCATAAAAACTTTGTGCTAGTCTTAAAGAAGAAAATAGACACCAGTAACATGACTTTGAAGGGACAAGAGCAAGAGAACAACATTGTTGGATTAGGACAATATTGCTCTTCTACCCTATAAGATGTCAAGATTCTGAAGGAGTCATTGCCCAGATTCCTTGTCAATTCAGAGACATCTAAAGATGTAGAGCCCTGGGATATCAGAACTCCTACCTTGCAGCTGTGTTAGCAGTTCTCAGTCATAAGACCGCACAGTGTTCTTATCTCTAGCTCATTCTCATTCTGCAATCAAATTTTTTTCACTTAAAAAATAATGACACAATGAATCACATGTATTATAAAAATAATGATAATAATCTGATAAGCAAAAATAACCACTTTCACATTTTTCAGACTTTTCAATAGATATAGTAGAATATTATATGAAGCAAGTATATTTTCTGGTTAAGAGCACAGACTCTGGAGCTAGATTTACTAGCTTTGAATCTTTGTCTTGTCACTGACTTAGCTCTAAGACCTTGGGCAAGGTACTTACTTTGCTTATGCTTCTGTTTTGTTTTGTGTATTTTTTAGCCTATAGAGTGGGAATAATAATAGTATTGTCTCTCATTGGGATGTTATGAAGAGTAAATGCATTACTATATGTAAGGCATTTAGAATAGTGCCTTACACATAACAAGGACTCTGTAGGTGTAAACTATATTGTTAAATGTGTAAAAAAAATTAACAAAGATTGGATAAAGCCACGTTGAGCAGCTTTGTCAACAATTGCAAATCTCCTTGAATATTTATCTATAGATTAAGTAATTATTGAGTACTGACTGTGGCAAGCACTGTCCATCTAAGTTAATTTTTTAGTAGTATTCTATTGTATAGATCATATTGCATTTTATTTATTCAGCTCCCTAGTAGTATTAATTAGAAATGATTTCAATTTTTGTAGCTAATTATGTACACACATCCATAATGAATTTCTAGAAGTTTCTTTGGCTAAAGATATGCAGATTTCAAAGGCTTTTGTTATTTATGGACAAATTATCATTCAGGGAATTCTCATACCAGTGAATGAGAATGGAAGGCAAAGATCTTGAGCAAATGTAATCGAATGAGGCATAAGTCATTTCAGGAGGATAACTTGAGAATTTCAAACCAACATGAGACATTAGAAAGGTAGGAAGCCAATAAGAAAGCAATCAATAAATCAAAACAGTTTTGAAAATTTTTGTTACCAAGTTAATCATTTTGGTAAACCTGCAGCAAGTGGAATACTAGATTATTAAATATCAGGGTCCAAGATGTTTTTAAATATTTGTTTGTATTGACTGTTAGGTATTTTTAGAAGCTAAGCAATTATTTAAATACTAGAGGCCCAGTGCATGAAATTTGTGCACGGGTAAAGTCCCTAGCGGCTGCTGGCTGCCAGCCAGGGTCTCCCTTCCCTGGCTGCTGGCTGCTGGCCAGGACCTTTCTTCATTCCACATCACCCCCTGGTGGTCAGCACACATCATAGTGAGCAATCGAACTCCTGGTCGGTCAAACTCCCAAGGGGACACTTTGAACATTAGGCTTTTATATATACATAGATTTGAAAATGCCACAAATGAAAAAAAAAATCTCTTTATTTCTTTCACATAGAAGTTATGGCATTATTTGTATCTGTTTACATTCATTGATAAGGCCCAAAACATCTTGTTATTTGGGGTTTGTGCTAGATATTCCCACTATACCCCAAAGAGGAGCATTAGAAAAACAAAGAACAAAATTTCTTTCTTGGAATTTTCTTGGAAACTAGTCTTATTTCCTAAAGCTCCCTCCTGTCTACAAGAGGGATTCTATCTACTTCTCCCTTTGGATCCTTCTTAACCAATTAATTAATGAGAGCCATAGATTTTTCTCCATGGAGATATGCAATTCTTTTAAAGGGTTGTCTTGATAATCAATCCAACTTGATCTTTTTTGTTTTATGTTGAATGTGATAAAACAATGTCATTAACTCATTATTTGTTCCATGTTGAAGTACATAGTTACAACATATTTACAACTCCACCTTTAAACCTGGTGTTTAAAATTACTTAATATTTAGCAACTGTCTGATAGGTAAGATTTAAAAGGTTACTATATACTGCTTTTGTTGCTTGGATTTTAAAATTTGAAATAAAATTATGAATTGATTATAAATATAAATTATCCAAATGTTTTAAAAGTCATTTTTAAAGAGAATTAAGTTTTATATGTTACTCATTGTGTCCATCTCAGTATTGAAAACAAACGGACTAAAAAAAAAGGAGTATGGCTTATTGAATTTCAACAAAACAAAAAGGACAATTACATAAATGAACAGAGCAGTAAGTATTTCCCTTTCAGTAAGGATAACATACTTTTTAAGTTATTAGGTTCGGGTTTTAGTCTTCCGGGTCCATACTTCAACACCACTATTTCCTTGGATTAGTTGTATAATTCCTCTAAACCTTAATGACTTTATGTGTAAAATGGACATAGTAACAGGACTGTTTTCATAGTTCTTCAGTTTTGTTTTGTTTTGTTTTGGTGGTGGAGTAGGGATTAATTGAGATAATGCATGGAAACATTTAACACTATTTGGCAGGAAATAGATACATGCTAGCTATAGCCATTTCAGTGAAATGCAAGGAAAAAAACTTTAAAAACAGGTTTCCATTAGTATCACATGTTTCCTTTCTCCACAGTTGCTGCTGGTACGGAATCCAGAGAGGTGAACAGATTTCCCCTTCCTAATAATACAAGCACAGCAACAGCAGCTGTGACTGAGGAGAAAGGAGACCTAACATCTCTTCAAGAGGGAGCCCCTGATTCAACAGACATTATTCATTATCTGAAGGCTGTGAAAGAAGTTGATAGACTAAGAACATTGGCTGAGCCTCTGGGGATAGACAAACTGAAAGATACCCAAGAATAACTTTTCTTGTTAATCTTGAGATGGACAAGACACCATTAGCCTTCCAGAGTTCTTCTGAGAATAGGGCCACCAACTATATTCTTTTTCAACCTAGCCCTCTGCATGTATTTCTTAAGTCCCTAAGAGGTAGAAGGTTGAATACGGAATTGTATTTAGATTAGCTGGACAAGTACAAAAAAACAGTCCAGGATAAGTAAAATCACAACAGACGACAAAATACTTCCTAATTCATGGTTCTATGGTAGTGTGTTACTATAAATATTCAGTATTACTCTGCCATAGTATAGTGGTTTCAGAGGATGGCTCTATTGTGAGAGAAAACTTGCCATTTGAAGTTGGTAGCAAACCTGATGGATAGAGCATGGAAATGAAAACTTCCTCTCATCTTTTCTACAGGGCACCTGATGCTGAGATGAGTAAATGGAATAAGATTCGAGTGCAAACGTCATCACACACACCTTAGACAAATGTTGGTTATTATCTCAGGATTGCTATAGTAGAACACATTTTGTACTTCTTTCCTCTTTCAGAAAGTTTAGTCTTTTTATAGTCATGAGTTTCAAATTCTTATGTTAGAATGCAGTGTTAGAACAGAATATACAGACATCTTCAAAGAGCACATCTCTGGTTTTTTGTTTGTTTAGTTGGTGTATGAGTTTTGGTGTTGTGGGTGTTTGTTTTTTTTTTTTGGGGGGGGGTTAAATTTGTTTTTCTTGGCCATAATATACCATTAACATAAGTCTGTGCATTACTCAACAATTATCAAAATTTTTGTTCTCTCAGCTGAAATGATTTTTAAACATTGTACTGTTGCTTTAATACTATTCTTAAGGAAATGCCCTAAGTATTAAATAAGTGACATACCCGCTTGAGTTATTTTTTACTAGTAAAAGTGATATTCAGCATAAAATAGGTATAATAGTGAGTTATGTTCAAATTTTCATAGTATAAATTGCCTGATTGACAGGTGTTATTTAGCAATTTATTATGAAGAAATATGGCCTAGAGTTTTATAAGATGTTTTATAGGCTAATGGCATTTTACTTTTGAAATGGCATATTTCTTTTTTAAAGATAGGGTAGTAGGCTATATTTTTAGGCTTTCCTGAGGGAGCAATCCAGGAGAAGGTAATTAGAATCAGTAGTTAGGTAAGGATCTGGACCAGTGACCAGGGATGATCTACATAATTCTGATATCAGGGGATCTGCTCTTAGAGCCTTTTTCAGCTATAGGTGATTAATCAGATATTTAAAGTTAATACATTTACTTGATCTCATCTAGAGAATGTATAACGTATAAGAAGTTATTGCAGAACTGCAAAGTTTTCTAATGTGGCTCTTCACCAATAGAGATCTTTGCTTCTGATAAATTCTTGTTTCCATTATTTATCTGGACAACAATGTCCCTAAATAATAGTTTTCATAAGCCCTGAGAGTTAGGTCTAAATTCTTCCTGTAGGATCTAGTATGGTGTAATGTTTTTCTTGCAAGAGTAAATTATTTAGCTAAAGATTTGAATTTAATGTGCTGAAATGTGTCTCCATTTGTTGTGTTTGTGAGGTGGTGTGTGAGTGTGTGTGTGTGTGTGTGTGTGTGTGTGTGTGTGAGAGAGAGAGAGAGAGAGAGAGAGAGAGAGAGAGAGAGAGAGAGTTTAGTTTTCCCAGCTATTAGCTCCTCTACTTCCAACTAACCAAGTAAGATGGTAAGTGATTACAAATGATTAATAAGACTGACAGGAGCCCGACCAGTGTGGCTCAGTGGTTGAGTATCAATCTATGAACCGGGAGGTCATGGTTCATTTCTTGGTCAGGGCACATGCCTGGGTTGTGGACTCAATCCCCAGTGTGGGGAGTGCAGGAGGCAGCCGATCAATGATTCTCTCTCATCATCGATGTTTTTCTCTCTCTCCTTTCCTCTCTCTAAAATCAATAAAAAAAAAATTTTTTTTAAAAGACTGACAGGATTATTTTTTCTTTAGCTACTTTAGAGTGTAGCTTAAAGGGAGAAAAAAGACTTGATTAGTTTTAGTATCTGTGTCAAATACAATACTTTGACATAATCATTGCCAATATTGAAATTTCTTTTCTAAAACTGTAATCTTCAAAGGATGGAACGGCATCCTGGAAAAGTGACTGGTACATGGGACAATCCAATTGTTTAAATTCTGTCTACTATTTTCCCCTGATGAGACCCTACGATGATTTCTTATTTCCACCCAAGCCTTTTCCTCCACTGTAAAATAGAAATGATTACATGGGCATTTTTGGGAGTATTTGCAAGGTCCTGATCATTGACCAAAGGATAATGCTGAGAATGGTCCTGAGTCTCTGCAACTTCTCTCTGACTTTTATGGGCCATTCTTCCTCCTCCTTCTTTTCCTATTCCATGTTACCAAGAACTATAATACATATTACTATCTAGTACCAAGTTTTTATTCTTGAAGGGCCTGTGGAGACAGTGTGATCTGCTGTAGTTAGTATTTTCCAGATTTGTCTGCTGTTAAGAATTATGTAGATCATATAAATTTCCATGTCCTTTTTTTTTTTTTTAGAGATTCTGATTTACTAGCCCTGGAGTGGGACATAGCATATATACATCAATGAATCCAATCTTGACAATAAAACTGCCATGACTATAGATGATAGATAGATAGATAGATAGCTAGATAGATAGATAGATAGATAGATAGATGATAGATATTAACCAGAGATCAAGATGATTTTGATAAGGTAAGCATAAAAAACATAGGAATAACTTATGGAGTTCATAAATCCCTGTGCCACTAAACAGTGCTAAAAATACTTTCTGAGACCTAGTTTATAGGTGCCTAATATGGATGTTAGTTCTTCTTTTCTTAGTTTTGCTGATGGAATCCAGAGTAAGTAAACATTAACCGACTAATTCCTTGCCTCATTGTTCTGCCACCTCTTAGCACTTCCTAGTGGCTTGCTGGTAATTTTTAACCACAGGTTCTTCAGAAAGGCAGCATTGAGAAGAGAGGTACGTGTTCTGCCTTGGTGAGCTGGAAGGAACTGTTTCAGCACCAGTCTCACATCCATCAGGTTTTCTCTCCTTGCTTTCCCACCTTCCTTTTCTTCCCACCTTTTCTCTCCTTCCTTCCCTTCTTATCCCCTCCCCCCACTTCTCTCTCTCTCTCTCTCTCTCTCTCTCTCTCTCTCTCTCTCTCTCTCTCTCTAAATGGAATGAATTATTATATCATTTATTCATTATTTTATTTTACTTTTTGTTTTACAGAACACAATATGAGATTTACCCTCTTAACAATTTTTTCTTTTATGAGTTATTTATTGACTCTCTACTGTATTAGGTGCCAGGAATTATTACAATTCAATCCATGCTTTATATCTGCTCAACCTGGAAGGAAAAATCATGCAGTTTGGAAAAAAACATATGGCTATACTCTGAATGAGTGGTTTACACTTTAGTTGAACTCCCCAGCACTTCCTGTTATTCCTCTCTTCACTTCACCTGTGTACATATTCTTTTTTGTGTGTGTTCTGTACTTTGCTCTACTGGTTACCTATTTTATTTCCTCTATGTGTTCTTAGCTTCTTTCTCTCTGTTGCTGTGACCAAGTTTCTCATACCTTAAACATCAATGAAACCAATGTCAACAACAAACACTACCATGATTGCATCAGATTACTATCCAATCCTGGTCTTTTACACTTAAAATTTTTGAAAAAGAAGCAGGCTCTCTGTTTATTTCCTTACCTTCCATTCTTTTTTCTTCACCCTCTGCCATTTGATTTTGGCCCCTACCACTATAGTCAAAGTATTCTTTGTAAAGCCACATTGCCAAATGCAATGGGAACATCAGTCTCCATGTTTTACTGGACTTTTCTATTGCCATTGACATGGCTAATTCATCCCTTGGCTGTCTTCTTATCCACTACAATGCACATTGTGGGTCTGGTTCTCTTCAGCTACTCAGCTGTTTATCTCATCTCTGACTTAACAGATTTCTACTCACTGTTTCTGTGGTTCTGAAATGATAGCATGTCTCAGAACCATCTGGAAAGTTTGTTAAATCACAGATGACTTGGCCCAAGTTCTCTTATTCTGTAGGTCTTGGTGATGCATAAAAAATGTGCATTTCTAACAATTTTCCAGGTGATGCGGATCCTATTGGTCTAGGAACCACACTTCAAAAATAGCCGCTCTAATGCTATCTTGGATTCCTCTTTTACTTCCTGCCCCTAAAAGTTAATATGATCTATGATTTAGATGTGGGCTTAGTCTTCTCACTTAAAGGCATTCTCTCTAGGTGGACTTATATCTTTACATGGGCTCAATACTTACAATGTCTGACTGCAGAAATGTTTGTCTCTTACAGATCTCATGGCTAGCTTCAGGTTAGGACAGCCAACTATGTGCTAGACACCTATATATGTTCTGAAGGAAAACATGCCTTGCCCATGGCTAGTCAGTGGTGGAGCTGAAATTTGCAGCTAAATCTGTTTGGATCAAATGCTCCTGCTTTTATCAGATCCTTGTCCCTTTTACCATTGCATTAGTTCAGACCTCCTTCATCTCTGAGAAGATGAAGCTTTCTGTTTTTGGGTGCTCAAGACCATCCTCAAGTCTGAAGTTTATCTAGAAGGATTCACAACCTCAACATATAGGTATATTGATGGCCACGATTTTTTACAGTGAAAAGATAGCAAACAAAATCAATAAAGGTGGAAGACATTGGCTGGAGTCTGGAGGAAACCAAATACAGGATTCCAAGAGTCCTTTTCCAATGGAGTCACATTGGACATGCGTCAGTCCTCCCGCAGTGAGTTGTAACAACATGGGTAAAATGTTGACCATGAGGGAAGCTCATTGGAGACTTAGTGCCCAGGGGTTTTGTTGGAGATTGACCACATAGACACCTTCTGCCTAAACACATACCAAGATTCTAGTCTCCCAGAAGGAAATCAGGTGTTCAGTATAAACTTTACTGTTTGTGTAGTTTATACAGTTAGCTATTCTTACCAGAGAATGACGGGAACTATCCTGAAATCAAAATTCACAGATGCCAGCTAAGGGCCAACCTTGCAAACAGGCTCTTGTAAGGATAGTTGTCTCTGGCATGTTTCGTTAACCCTTCTCTGTACCTTCTAATGAGCCTTTCTGTGTACAATCTTGTTCTCTGTCAGTTCCATCTCCACACTGCCTCAGAGAGAGCCATTTAAAATGCAAATATGATCTTATCCTTCCTTGGCTTAAAATTATTTACAGTGTATCTTCTATTTCTCAATAAATGGGCAAAAGGGGATTCATTGGGAGAGATCTTTGGGATCATAATTATTATTGCAATTAATGTGTTCTGATTTTGTAATCTGAGCTATCCACTCACTTATTTTAACTTTAGGACTCATAAGAGGTTCCCAATGAATGCTGTGGTTGGGAATTCTCATTTTCTGCACAGAGTTGATCTCTCTTTGCTTTGAGGTGTCTTAACAATTTAAGGTTTCCTCTCATAGCACATCACTTTCTCTTGTATATTATATTTGTTTAAGTGTATGTTTCTCCTCCATATTATAAGCTCTTTGAGGAAACCATGCATGTCTCTCTCTTTTTATTACTCAAATTAATCCCCATAGCTAAATATGTAGCACTTAGCTTTTAGTAAATACATTGGAGGAGTGAATAAATGACTAAAAGTGAAAAGTAATGGTCTGTACTTTATCCTGACTAGCTATTTATCTAATTTTATGGGTGGTCATTTGTAAATATTTTTCAGATTAAAAATCCTAATAAACTAAAAGGAGATTAGCAATATATTTAATTGGACATTAATTACAAGTCTCTAATTTTAAAAGATCTAGTCATAGACTTTGATTTTGTGAAACTAGATTTAAGTGCCTTTTTTTTTTACTCTTTGCATCAATATTTAAGTAGTTAGAGGCTTTTATTTTAATTTTCTCCCTTTAAAACCACATTTCAGTGGAATTATTGTTTCATTAGAGTTGTGCTAAATTATATACACAGAACATACTTTTTTCATTTTTTTATTAAGGTATATATGTGTACATATCTTACCATTGGCCCCCCACCCCACTCCCCTACATGCTATATACACAGAACATATTTTTAAGATTAAGTGAAAATGGTGAATTTTTACTCAGCTAGGAAATTATGTTATTTCTTCATAACAGAAACCTAATTAGTTCTCTCAAGTGACATTTTTATATATTTTAATCAGTTAGGCAAAGATATATACTCTTAGTGTCCGAATAAGGAGAATAATGAGACTAAATAATTTGTTCATGCTAAACAGTTTTTAGTGTTTATCAGGTCTTCAGGATTAACCTGTATATATGTTCTTAGTAGTAAAATTAAGAGCTCTTAGATTTGGATAGCAAAAGTTAACCAAAGAGAAGTTGACTCAGTATGTATATATGCATATATAATTTCTCTATATAAATATAAAATGAATGTATGGATTGTTATGCAAATGTACATACTTACAAAGAAATTATCAAGACTGTGTGCCACTATCTCTTTTGAAATGCTACAGGCGAAATGTTAAATTCTCATATCTATTATGGGATAAAAAAATCTTTTTGAGGACATGCCATTGTTATATGTCTGTGGCAACCATGAGCATGTTGTTCTTTCTTCAATATGGAGACGAATGGTGGCAGACCCACGTGCCATTCTAATGGTGCCTTATCTAGTCTACTGTGACAAATAATTCTACTCAGCTTGTCAGTGGTGACAGCTGAGACTTTTTGCTTAGATGCCTTGACAGTGCTTGTATTAAACAGCGAGAGCCATACAGTCCATTAAGTTTTTGTAAAATGAACTGCCTGCTCCTTGCTGTTTTGCTGATAGTGGCAGCAGTTGTAAGCTAATCCTCTCCAGTTGTGGATTGCTCGACTGAGTGCCTTCACTCATCGACAGGTAGTAGATCTCTCAGTTTTAGTAGAGTGAGTACAAGGTTGATAGCTATGATAGGCTGTGGCATAATTTATCTCATAAAAGATTTTCTAGCAATTATTTACTTTTAGTTAGGCTGCAGATATGTCCCTAAATAGCAGAACACTGACTTTGTAGATGGAGAAGTGGTTGATAGCTTTTTTCTCAACTTGTAATTATTTATAGTCTCTTGGTGCAAATGGCATAAGCATGAAAGGGACATGTCTCTACTAACTATATCTACATTTAAGTGTGTGTGCATTAGTGAAAGCTACATGCAGAGAACATGTGTTGAAGTGAATTTCAAAGAAAGTAAAAAAGGATTCTATATTTAGGCAACATCAGATCATTGGAAATACTATTACCTGATTATTTTCAAACATATGGGGAAATATAATTATGATTTTTTTTCTCCTTTAAATGGATAGGAATTCCTTTAAGCTATTTCTTCGTATATTTATGTGTGTTATGTGACATTGACTCAGCTCCAGTTCCTGGTGATTCTATGAATGAGTGATGTTCACAATGTCCTATCCTCACCAGCCCTGCTCAGCTGCTGTAACTCATGCCCATGGTTTCTTTTATGGAGTCAATCCACCTCATGTTTGGTCTTTCTCTTTTCTTGCTGCCTTTTACTTTTTCCCAGCATTATTTTGTTTCCAAAGAACTCTGTTCTTATGATGTGCCAGAAACAGGACAGCTTTAGTTTTGTCACTTTTGCCTCCAGCAATATACGAGGCTTAATTTGCTTCTAGGATCCACTTATTCATCTCTCTGGTGATCCAAGGTATTTGTAGAGTGCTCCTCCAACCCTGTATTTCAAATGAAGCCTTCCTCATCATCCATATAGTTGCATCCACATAGTAATTGGGAATTCAAGGGTGTTGGACTGCGATGGACTGCGATGACACATCATTGCTCTTGGTGATCTTTCCTAATTCTATTGCCGCCCTCTGAGTCTCAGACTCCTTTGAGTTTCTTGGTTGCAGTATCCACTTGAATTGATCACTGAGCCAAATAAGCAAAAACTTTAATAATTTCAGTGTCTTCATGGTCTACCTTCAGTTATGTCTTCTGTAGTCATTATTTTTGTCTTATCTATGTTCAAATACAGTCCTGCTTTGGCACTTTCTTCTTTCATTTTCATCAGAACTTGTTTGAAAAAAAAAGTTTTATTTCAATGTTCTGCCAGTAAGATGGGGTCATCTGCACATATCTTACATTATTGATATTTTTAACCAATTTTTACCCCTATTTCCTCTGAGTCTAGCCCAGTTTATTTTTTACTTTGGTTTACTTCATTTTTTTTTTCTTTTTTGGTATAATGTACTGTGTACAGATTAAACAAATAGTAAGAAAAAATGCACCTTTGTCTGACACCTTGGCCTATAGGAAACCATTTTGTTTTTCCACATTATATCTCGACAGTGACTTCCTGTCCACAACACAGGTTACACATCAGGACAGTTAAGTATTGACTAAGCCACACCCATTTCTTTCAGAGCAACCCCTTGGTTTTTTTCATGATCCATGCAGTCAAAGGCTTTACTGTAGTCTGTAATATGTAGACTAACCTTTTTCTGAAAATCTTTGGAGCACCCCAGTATCCAACCAATGCTTGCAATTAGGTCTAGAGTGTCCCTTCTTTTTCTGAATCTAGTTTGAACATCTGGCCTCTCTTGCTCCATATAAGGTAGACAACTTCATTGCATCACATTTAGTGTCACTTTGTGTGGGAAATTAGAGCAAACGACCTATAGTTACTGCACTCTTTGGCATCTCCTTTTTTGAAGATCAGGATGTTTATTGAATGTTTCCAGTCTGCAGGTTACTGTTTGTTTTCCATATTTATTGGCATGTTCTTGTTAGGATTTTGACAAATTCAGTCTCTGTGACTTGAAACATTTCTATTAGTATCCCATCTACTCCTTGTGATTTACTTCTTCCCAGTACTTTCAGGACATCTTGCACTTCTCTTTCTGGAATTATAGGTTCTTCCTTATATAAATTGTCTTCAAAGGTATCTGTCATCCTTTAGACTCTTCTGTTTACATCTTCACCTTCCTTTTATTTTCTCCTGGTCAGCTATTATGCTTCTTTGTTGAACAGTCAGCATTTGTACTCTAGGTTTGAATTTCCCTTTTATTTCTTGAATCTTGTCATAGAGATCTTTTGTTGTTCCTTTTTGTTCCCTTCTGTGTCCTTACATTAACTGTTGTAATAGTTCTCTTTGATTTTATGTGTCAGTCATTATAAAGCTGTGTTCAGGTTTCTAAACTTGCTTTTATCACCTTTAACTCTTGTCTCTTACCTGTTTTTAACAATTTTTAGTGTTCTTCTATTATCCATCTCAATTTTTCTTGCCTTTTTACTTCTGGCATTGTCTTTTCACATTCTTCCCAAATAATATTTCTACTTTCAGTCCACAGTTCTGCTTCTCAGTCAATTAAATTTACCCATGCAAATCTGTTTTTTTATGGGGACTTTAAATCCATCAAGAATGCTATTTACATTACATTTTGGCACTACAAATATTTTAGTGCCCTTCTTCAGCTTTACTCTAATGTTTGATATTAACAGTTCATGGTCAGTACCACAATCTGCTCCTGCTCTTGTTTTGGCAGCTTCTCCATCTCCTGCTTCCACTGACACAGCCTATATGATTTCTATATTGGCCATCTGGTGACGCCCATGTGTACAGTCATCTGTTCAGTTGTTTGAAGCATGTGTTTGTGATGGACAAGTTGGCTTTGCAGAAACACATGAGGCAATTGACTGCTTCATTTCTGACCCTTAGTCCAAATTTCCCGACAACATTTGATTCTGCTTTATTTTCTACTTTTGCAGTCTAGTCACCTATGTTTACCAGCATGTCTTGTTTTGGTGTGTGATTCATTTCTTAAATACTTGCATAAAAGCTCTCAACTTCATTGTTTACAGTGTCTGTGGTTAGAGCATGGAGTTGAATAGTTATGTTAATAGGTTTTCCTAGAAGTCTAATTGATATTATTTAGTCAGTCCTTGTATTATAGTTTCTAATTGCCCGTACAATGCCTTGCCTCCGTATTAAAGCCACTTTGTTTCTTCCAAGTTTGTCATTTCTAGAGTAGAGCACTTTGAAATTGTCTGACTAGAAATGTCAATGTTAGTTTTTTAACACCAAGCACTGCAATGCTTGGACATTCTAGTTTTTGCTTTGCAATTTCCAGTTGACCTTGGTCCGTGCATCTTCCATTCCAAGATCTGATAGTGTGTGTGGTCTGGCAGTGTACTTGCCTTTCACCTTGTGCACATCAACTGCTCAGTGTCCTTCCCGCTTTGTTTGTTTTGTTGTTAGCAGCAATGCTATTTATACTTGTTCTTTGCACTTTCCCAGTAACTGTTTGAGTGCTTTCTGACCTGGGAGTTGCATGTTTCAGCACTAGCTCATATATATTTTGGACTGTCTCATCATCGAGTTTTCACGGTAAAATATACAAACAAACAAACAAAAAGAATAAGAGAAGAAAACATAACAGTGGTTTACCATTAGCTTCTGCTGTTCAGTGTGTGAGTCCAAACCTTATGTTCTCAGGGCCATAGTTTCTCAATCACCAAATGCCTACACAATGTAAGCATCCCTGCAGTATTGCACTTATGCATTGTATTAAACTGTATTATGCCCTCATGTTCCTTTATTTTTTTCCTTCACAGAAAGGTATAAGTGTGACAGTTCTTCTCTAGGTGTTGCAAATACCACTTTTCTAAACATATACCTTAAATTTGTCTTGAAAAGCCAATAAAAACTGTGGTGCTCCAAGTATAGGCAGTTTTAATATCCTACCTGTGCTCACTGGACATTACAGTGGTGGAAAGATAAGTTGTTTACAAGTTTGAAAATTAATTTTGATGGGAGTTTAGAAATTGAATTCTTTAAAGAAATTGCAAAAGGGGATAGCATATTCATTATAGTTTTCTGGTTATTTTTCAAAAAAGTTATAAGTTCTTATAATATAATCACCCCTTATAATGCCTCATTGGGTATATTATGCCTAACAGCAGTTCGGTGAAATAGGTAAGTTTGGGTTTGGTTTTGAAACACACTTTTGCAGATGTTAGTAACTATATCGATTTGGAAATTAAGTTGCACTCTTGTCCCCAAAGCTTTTCGATCTCTATCATAGGATAAAACACATTTTGGTTGTATATGAGGAATTCTTAGAATATTGTTATTTTTGTTCTAGGTTACATATATTCTTTCAGTTCATGTTCTAAAGATGAGGAAGAATTTTATTCAGCTGGGTGGGGGAGATTTTATGCTATAATAAAACTGTTCTCCAGAATGGAACTAATTAACTCTTCAACGACATAGCCAGCAATTAGAGACCTAAAAGCAGTAACCTTACACATAACTTAGTGCTCTCTAATAGTGCATTTACCTCGTGCAGGTGACTATATCCTGCTGTAGCCCATTTTGCAAGCAAGGTTTTCCCCAGGCAAGAAAAAATTACTTTATTATTGTAGGAGAAGTGAATGTTTTTGTTGAATGAGAAAGTAACCCAGAAAAGGCTCACCCACAGGTCCACTGCGTGTTGATTGGGAAGATGCTGTTAGGTGACTTTAAAAAATTAAATGTGTACACTTTCCTTTAAGAGAGACTGGGACTGTTCTTCTTTCAGTGACTAGAAAGTCGTCTTCTAGTGATGGACAAGACAGCATCCCACAAATCTTCCTGCCCCAGCCTTTTCTGCCGGTGGTTCCCTTGAAATGTTAGTGTGCCAGCAATCGACAGAGGTGCTTTTTCTCTCTCCACTCCTTCCTTTAACAAAAATAGATTGGAAGACACAGGGAATTCAGGAAACAGTCGCAAAGAACGAGTCCCACCACGGAAAGGATTTAGAAGAATGTTCTCTGGGGTATTGAAGAATACTTTTTTAACTTCTCATGAGCCCAAGGAAAAACTGCAGGAGAATTTGGTTTGCTTTTCTTGGGGATCTATGTCATTGATTATATTAGCAAAGTGTGTGCCACTTATAACTGACATTTAACCTCAGTTTCTCTCTCCCATCCCTTCACCTCCTACTGCCTCTCTTCCTCTCTAACTCTCTTTGTCTCTCTCTCTCCTACTATTAACCACACCTGAGATCTGTGCTAGGATATTAAATAGACATTTGAAAGTAAGATTTATACCTAATATTTAGCAGGCACTTAAAATTGCTAGATAACTAAAATTGCTAGAGGCACTTAAAATTGCTAGAACACATGGAACCATAATCTTATATAGTACATTGAAAATGTTCTGTGGAAGCTTAACCCCAAAGCACAGAAATAAATTGAAACGATATATGTTGCACTTATGCCAGTTGTTTAATAAAATCATGTAAATCCCATATTAATACAAAGGAACTAGTTTCCACTCAAAGAGAACCTAATTTCACCTCCAGTGCACAGATATGAGTCTCAGAGTATTTACAGAATGTCCACAGGGTACATAACATAGTATTTGAGATTGCAAATGTAAGGAGAACATGTTTGTTAAACACATAATAGATCAGATGGGAAATGTCAAATGCTCATTAACTTTAACACTGTTTTTTATTAGGGGATTTATCCCAATACTTTAGATTACACTTAAGAAAGCAACGGAATGTATAAATATATAAATATACAGTGGTTTAAAGTGAAGTTGGGAGTCGAGTGAAGATTGTAACATTGTGCTTTATTGTTTTTAAATTAAGAATAGCAATGCCATTATTTGCACCGGCTCTGGGTGATGGCTGATGGTTTATATATCACCTCAGAGTATTTCTGTGGAGTTCTGGGACAGTTCACTCAGGGCCATGCCGAATTGAAGCTGGGAATTTCAATTACTGGTACCAAGGGGGGTGTGTAGACTCCCTCATAGAATGAAATAGGAAACTATCTCCTATTCATGTCAGTCTCCACAGAACACACTGGTTGGTTATTAAATCTGACGTCAAAATAACACAAATCCCCTTCTCCGCTGTTTAGCTGTTAGGGGACTGCCACAAAAGTAGATCCTGGAAAGTCTCTCCCTAGGAAAGCCTGTGAGTGCCAGCTGCTCCTAGGATGGAAAAGTGGATCCCAGGGATAGTCAGATGTTCCCCAGGATAGAAACATACCTGGTTTCTATCTACTCTTGGTGTCTCGGCATTCTTGATTACTTGTATAGAAAGTTAACATTCCAATATACACACATTTAGAGTTTTGTGTGTTTAATTGTATATACTTATATAACATGCGATACAGTTTTAGTGTTCATTAAATATTAATACTCATTGTGAAAAAAGTAAGCATTAGTGGCCTCAATATCAAGGGTAAATGACTAAAATAATACAATTTGAAGTTGTTAATTGACTTTAGTCATTTAACTTCTTTGGGGTACCAAACATTCTGGAAAAACTGACTACAAAGATAGTTTTTGCATTAAAGCAATAAATCTAATGGGGATGACTTCTAGTCAACCATTTAAACTCACGGAGGGAGTCAACTTGGTTGACACAATGTGATCCACTTTTTCTTATCTAACTCAATATTTTGGGATACTTATGAAAATAATTTAGCATTTAAAAATAAATTATGTCTGCTAGGTGCCAAGCTCTGTGCTACTGTGTATCTTACAACAAACACTAAAAGCAAAAATAAATCATAAATGTAGTCATTTAAACATTAAGTCTTCTTTGAATTAAGGTTTTGTATGTAGATAGAAACTTTTGGACATTTGCAGGCATTGTACAATTCAATGTAAGAAATGGTGTAGTAGTAAAAATGCTTCTTTACTGGAAAAAATAATTAATCTTCATATGAGGATATTTTTTCCATTCATTTTCTCGAGAGAGTGGAAAGGAGGAAGGGAGAGGGAAAGAGAAAGAGAGAAATACTTATGAGAGAGACACATCAATTGGTTGTCTCCAGTATGGGTCCCCACTGGGGCCAGGGATAAAACCTGCAACCCAGGTATGTGCCCTTGGTCAAGAATTGAACCCACAATCCTTCGGTGCCTGGGGCCAATGCTCTAATCACTGAAAGATACCGGCCTGGGCTGGAAAGTATTTTTTATGTAGCACAGGATTATTTGACCTTCAATATGGCTTTGGGAAGTAATAAAAACAAACTGTACATAAATAATCAGAGCCCAAAAGAGATCATCCTGTCATTTTTAACTAGATCTACATCCACCCAGTAGTTCCTTCTGTGATAGATATCAATGAAGCCTGAAGTTCCCTGGAAGGTTAGATGAAACAGGCACCTGCGATTCTGTATAGAAACTCCTAGTTAGCAGTTGCAAGAATCTAGGCTGATTATCCAAGGAGAATGTATTAATTGGGTGGGGAATAGACCTATATTCTTATTAATACAATTTAAATATCTATCAATATAACTATGTTTATATACTTTAAATCTTGATGTAGCCTATAGAATATCTAAGAAGGAAGTTATCACATGTGAACTTGTCTTTTAAAATGGATCATAATGAGCTATTTTCCCTCCCCACTGAAGTTAAGAGGAAAGCATCTTAAATTATAGAGGAAGACACTTGTTTACTAGTTTAGACACAAAGAAGGAATTCTTGATAGCATTAAATCCAGAACTGGCTATCAAAGAGGTTTTACATTTTTCTTTCTTTGTGCCTTTTAAGAATGCAATAGGTAGTAACTCAATATGGATGGTTTAGGTGTAGTCGTTTCTTGAAGGGTATATACAAATGATTTCCCGAGGTCAGTACTGCTCCATAATTCTGTGCTTTCATTACCCGTTTTAAAATTTGTTCCATAAATTGCTTGTCCACTTTTAGTAAATGGCTGTATTTCCTAGAGAGAAGGTTGAATGAAGATTCTCATAAATTCAGTGATGCTATTGTGGAAAGAGGTGTGAGCTAAGTATCAAAGTATTAAATTCTATGAACTCTCCATGATATCCACTCACTGGGGCTTTATAAATCTTTATTCCCTCTGTTTAATTAGGTATCCCAGACATAAATTAGATTTTTGTTTACTATATCACAGCAGTACCCAAAGGGAAAGGGTTTTGAGTTAAAGCAGTTATTTCCTGTCCTAAGGACTATATGAACCAACAAGCTTAAGACTCAACCTTGAGTTGATCTACTGAGAGATATCAAGAAACACATGGAAGTTTTTACAATATTATAGTCCAAAACAAACCTTTAATGTATTTCCATTTTTTTTATTGAGCCAAATATATTTTTTTAATTTTTAAAAAAATATTGGGGTGGAGGAGAGAGAGAGAGAGAGAGAGATTTGTTGTTCTACTTATTTATGCTTTAGTTGGTTGATTTTTGTATGTGTCCTGATGGGAATTGAACCCACGACCTTGGTGTATCCACATGGCGCTCCAACCAACTGAGCTACTCTACCAGGGCCAAGAAGAAAATCTTATAAAGTTTTCTTTATAGCTTCTACTTTATTTGATGATCACAACAGAATATAAATTCAAAAGCACCTTAAACGTCTTGATATAAATCTTCAAAAAGATCATTTGTGTTCTAATCTACATGAAGACCGAATTATTATAAGTATTATCTTAATTATCAGAACAACTGTTAAAAGAAAACTACACCTTGCTTTATGTAATTGTAACAACCTCTAGCACTAACTTCAGTTTCTAAAACTAACAATTGTTTGTAAAACTAGTCACAGCAAAGGATATTTAAAAAACTAAAACAGTACCTTTGCCATTCAGTGCGTATTCCAGAAAGCTTACAAATAAATAATGGTGTCTTACTCTATTTAAAAAAGGTAATGCAGAGATGTTTCAAAACAAGAACAATTGCTACCCTTTTCAACACTCTGGCCAAGGTTGAAGCAGAAGCAATCCTTCATAGATATTAAAATTAGATTTATGCCAGTATTTACTAATGGGACACAGAAGGGTAAATCACATTACATCTACCCTTTTGTTACAGATGTTTGGTCATATTGTTTAAATTCAAATATGTATTTTCTCTTTAAGTGCTCTGAGCAGGGTGTTCATTTATACATTATATTTTAAATTAGCTTGAACACGCTTTCCAATACTAGCAACCTGAGTTTTCTTGACTTTTCATTGTTGCCTTTCTATCTCTCTGTATTTACAGTTGAAAAGTTGATGCCAAATTTTATAAAACATGTTCTCTTCCATGCTGTGATCCTCTATGCCAACAATCTCCCTGGAGTGTGTGCTTTTTAGTAATAAGCCCTGAAAATGGGAACTGATAATGGAAATACTGGCAGCCCCTTATACAAAGGGGTGCTAGCCTGTGTTTCTGTAATTAGGAATGTGATTAGAAATAAGAGATGCTTTTAGTCTTCAATTTCAGGCCATGAAATGAAGGGCTTTGAGTTTGTCTCAGTTTTGGCAGACAGTAAATTTCAGTCACCCTGCAGCTTTCTAAGTCTAGTCACGAAGAGCCTGCACTTTGAATTTGTTTTCCAAACAAATAGTAACTGTGCTTTCTTATTCTGTTTGTAACCAGAGCTTCATTTTTAAATATAGTTATTTCCCTGCTTGTCTTCTTCATGTTTGCAGGCTTTATTCTCTAATCTCTCCCCACAATTTCCAGAGTCCAATGTCTTCCCATCTATTGAGATAAGCACAAAATAAGAAAATAATAACAATAATATTTATCAAAACACTTACTGTGTACTGTGTACTATTACTAAATTACATGTATTTCTCATTTAATTCTCCTGTGAGTTCTATGACGTTCTTACTGCCATCATCCCCATTTTATAAATGATGGAAGCAAAGTTATATATTTAAAAAGTAATCTAGTTCATATTCTCTATCGCTGTGCTCTGTCACCACCCTTTATTACAAAGTGCCTCATCTAAGGATAACCGTTTTACTTAACCCAACATTAGTCCCCTTTGTCATTCATCCATATTCATCCTCTCTCATTTGACAAATATTAATTGATACCTCCTATGTGCCAGATATCGTGTAAGTCTCTGGGGATGCAAACATGAATGAGTCCAGTCCCTGCCCTTGAAATGCTTACAGATCAATGAAATAAATGTCAACAGTGCCTAAGACAGTGGATACCAAACTGTGCACCAGGTCATTCCAAGTGCTGCAGCAAATGCACAGGGTGCTGCAAAATATTACAATTTTTATGTCAAACACAGCAACATTTATCGTACATTACATGAACTACTTTCAACTTATGTGCTTTTTTCAAATGGCTACTAAATTAACAAATACTTCTTGAGGTATTTAGAGATGACCTTTAAAAAAAATAGAACTATTCAGTATTTCTTTTGGCTAGAATACTATGGAATAAAAATGACTAAGGACACCAGGGACCGAGAGAGTTTGGGTATCTCTGGCCCAGGGAAGGTAGTTTGATATTTCTATCAGAAAAAAAATGTAAAGACTCCAATAAACAAAACTGAACTAGGGAACAATTATAGGTTCTTAAGATTCAGAACAAACTGGGACTATGAAATTGATTTTGAAAATGATATCAAAATGGGTACACAGAAATACTTGTATGTTGTTATCACAAAGATATTTAAATACATCTAATTTAAATGAGCTTGAGTGGCTTCAGGATAATAGCTAATGGGAAATCAGATTATAAAAGTTTTTAAGAAATAGGACAAAATGCTTTCTTTTAGGCAGCTAATTATACGATTTGGCTTATGTCTAAATAATAAAAACATAATGGGACATCAATCTTATTAATTTGAAGATGACATTTTTAATGCTTTATTCCATTGCTTTTAACCTTAGGCAAACTGAATGTACTGAATAGGAAGAGCATATTATGCTGTCACTTTAAGAATATATGATTATAGCATCTCTGCGATGGGTAGACATCTCATAGAAAAATAACTGTAAATCTGAGGGAGGGATGTGTTTGACAGTTCAATGTCTACACTCATCTAGTCTTCTATGGTTCAGAATTGCTGCCAGCTTCTCTAGTAATTTGATGCCTGTAGCATGTTCAAATTGCTAGCAACGTTCCTCTTGTTACTTTTTTTTTTCCCCATGAAAAGATGATTATGTGATGCTAAGAGGATTTGTTGACAAGAGGGAGAATTTTTATTGCGAAAGTTTGCTTTCAAGGAAAAATTTAAAAGAATCAATGAAAAATAGCAGTTGGATCATTTTCTGGAAGATTAGAGAGATTACCACTGGGAATTGCTCCCATTATCTCAGAGCTAAGACTTAACTATACGTTTCATATCACCACATGAGGGAGTGAAGGATGGGAAAATATGAGTAATCCATTAGGTGGAACTGAGATAAGAGAAAAAAATATTTATAAAATATATGATTACACATAGGGTGGCATTATAAACAGACTGCTCTGATTAACCAAAGACCTGGACTCAAACCTTGTTTCTGCCATTTATTTGGAAATATGACCTTTAGCTTGTTACCTAACCTTGTTGGGCCTCAGTTTCTACACTATAACACAACGTTGTAGAATGGAGTAAATGAGGCAATATAGGTAAAACTTTTAGAACAGAGCCTTGTATATAATAAACTTGATGAGTCACATTTGAATGCTAGTAAAAGAGTGACTGGTGAGATATACCTTAGTACAAGTTATTTTTTCTTGCATTATAAAAAAAAAATACTTGCAGTGCTTATCTGGTAAGGTAACTTCATAATATCATTAGCATTTTGCTTTCTGCTTCACTATCCTTGGCATGGAAATGTCAAGATCTCCTCCTGGCTCAAGATTGTACAGGACGAGGGGGAAAAGAAAAGAAAAAAGAAAAGAAAAGAAAAGAAAAAAGCAACAGAAAAAAACATGTGACAGCTGTCTTTGCTCTTTTACATGAAGTTTTCTGGGATTTGAGATCAAAGCTAAAGTCAACTTTAAGTTTGAATCTACTACATAGTCTTCTAGGAAATTCCACCAACTGTGTTTGATTTCTTTTATACCTTCAACAATTTTGAATGTTATAATTGATTTCACCTTTATCTGCCTGATATGGGAACCATTAATTCTAAGTTCCACTCTTTGGATATAATGAGATGAAGCTACATTCTATTAATTGACCAGCATTTTTATCATACCTGTGTATATTTATATGTGTTGCCTGATTTTCTGTTAGTATGCTATGGTTTTATGGTTTACAAAAGTTCTTTGTGTATCAGACCTTTTCTATCAATATTTCCCCCTTTTTTATTTCCACCATTTTTAGTTTTAAAGCCTTATTTATACTAACCATTTTCCACACATCATAATGATTTTTTAAAATACGTTTTAATTAATTTTTTAGAGAGAAAGGAAGAGAGAGGGATAGACAGATAGAAACATCAATGAGAGAGAAACATCAATGATGAGAGAGCCTCCTGCACACCCCCTACTGGGGACCCAGCCTTCAACCTAGACATGTGCCCTGGCTAGGAATCAGACCAGCAAGCTCTTGATTCGTGGATTGACGCTCAACCACTGAGCCTCACCAGTTGGGCATTGGGATTTTTAAAAGTAGTTAAATATATCATGGTTAAATATATCATAACAGTTAATACTTTCATGGTTGTGGAACAAGTTTAGAGGGGTCTTTATCACCAAAGAGTATACAAAATATTTACTAGCTTATTCTAGCATTTTAAGTTTGAATATCTCCAATGAAATTTTTTATCTTCTTGGAATTTGTTTTGCTGAAATCAGTAAAGAAAGAAATGATAAGTGCCACTTTTGCTTTTATTTTTCAACTAGAGGCCCAGTGCACGAGATTCATGCACTTGCAGGGGGGGGGGGGGCGACCCTCAGCCCGGCCTGCGCCTTCTCGCAGTCCAGGAGGCCTCAGGGGATGTCCAACTGATGGCTTAGGCCCCCTCCTCCCGGGGAGCGGGTCTAAGCAGGCAGTCAGACATCTTTAGCGCTGCCGCAGATGCAGGAGAGGCTCCTGCCACCACCGCTGCGCTGTCCAGCTGTAAGCCTGGCTTCTGGGCTTCTGGTTGAGCAGCACTCCCCCCTGTGGGAGTGCACTGACCACAGGGGGCAGCTCCTGTGTCGAGCATCTGCCTCCTGGTGGTCAGTGTGTGTCATAGCGACTGGTTCTGCCATTTGGTTGATTTGCATATTAGCCTTTTATTATATAGGATGAACATTCAGAATTCTTAATACTAATTTTTGAATAATGGTCTTATTCCAGCTGATATGAAGGACAAATTTTATCAAATATAGTTTCCCTCTATACTTAATAAATAAAATAAATCCAGATTGTTAAAATGTGAATAATGGACAAAAGAGATTCATTCATCCACAGAACTCTTAGTGTCCCTCTTCTTTTACTCATTCTTTCATGAGTGCAGTGCTGATTTATTAAGAGCTGCTCGGTAATAGACAGTTATAGTTCAGGATCTCTGACCCCAGAAATCTCAAAATTGAGGCCACTTATATTTATATGCAAATTAAAAATATAAATCTATTAGAGATCTATATTGTGATAGAATATTAGAATAGTGAAGTGATGAATACATTATTTCAAGAAGTTTGTAAAGAGAAGTTTTGTTCTTACATTCTTGTTAAAAAGAGACTTTCATTCCTCAAGTATTTGAATATACAGGTTATTGAGTATTGGTGTTGGAAATTATACTAACTCCCACCCCTTATTTTACATATCGGAACACTGTGATACACAGAAATTAAATGGCTTAATTTAAGTCACATCTTGAGTTCATATTAAAACCTGGATTGCCAAATGATTCTTGCATTTAGGCTTATCAAGTTATTTCCATAATATGAAAAAAGATTCATGGTGATAGAGCTATTTTTGCTTCTTCATCTTCTAACATTTTGTAGCAAGATTACATTATTTTGAGAGCTGACCATGTTTTAATGTGCATTATAAAACTCTCTGTTCTCCCATCTCCCATATCTCTCCATTCTCATTAAGGGATTTTCTCTTCATGGATATCAGTTCTCTTCACTGTCAGATTCTGCCTTTTATGTACCCTGATTATAGACTTTCTGTAGGGATAACAATAGAGAGAGAAGAGTCATTTTTTTCTTCCTATGTGCATTTGTAAGAGTTCTGAAAGTTGGTCTTAAAATACCTGCATGGTTGATGATGAAAAACAGAGACAAGACAGACAGGATTATAAACATAATAGTTTTAAAACATGTATTAAATCCTACTAAATAAAAATTTTAAAAAACCTCAATAGGAAACTTTCTTTAGTCAATCACTAGTATCTAATGCACTGCACACCATTATCCTCATCACAGAAATAAATGAACATACAGATGAGGCTATAATGTTATGTTTATATTTAATAAGTTGGACTTCTTTGCTGTGTAAACAAAGATTGGAAGAAGGGAAGCATTATTTTTAAGGTCCTAAATGAGTCTGTAGTTGATTAATTAGTGAAGTACGACCTTTAGTTGCCATGTCCTTAAGATGAGGGCCGAACAAGTGCTAAGAGCAGTTTATCTCTTGATGACAGCACCAGTGTTTCAGAATAGAGAAAAATAAATAGCTTGATCATTGACTTAAGCATTTGACTTTTAAGGTTTATTCTATTTAATTCTGCTCAGTAATTCTTTAGTGGCATTGACAAGCTCTCTTTTAATTCGCACACAATGTATAAAGAGTGTGAAACTGAATTTTATGATCAGAATCCTCTTGAACTTAAATTTTATGCTGTGCTGTATTTATAGTATAATCTTAATAATGGGTAAATTCTGAAAAAAAAAAATCTTTCAGGAAGGTATATTCTCTTAGATCCTAAATCTGACACCATTCTGCCCTTTTTGTATTCCATAGGGTACCTCTCTCTAGGGACTGTCCCTCATCTCCCTTGTGGGCTGCTGCCCACGGGATTAGCATTCCTTTCTTATGCATTTATATATGCATATGTTACGGAGACTCTGTGAGTCCTGTGCACGCGAAGCCAAAGTTCACATAAGCATGTAGTTCTTGATAAGTGGGCAAGAAAATGAGCAATTTCACCCTGGACCACAAGTGACTGATTAGCACTGGAATTCTGAACTTGAAAGGATAGTTATTAGCATAATGCTATGCATAAGAAATGGGGTGGATGTCACTCTACAACTTTCAATATGATATGCCATTTGGGGCACTTTTGAATATATTATGGTATAGTGGTTACTTTTTAATTAGATTTTCCTATCGTATAAATGAAAGGTAATGCATTATGTGTATAATGCTTACTCATTTAAAAACCAAACTACATATTTCTGAAACACCAATATTATTGTAATTTTTCATTTTGTTGGTTAAAATAAAATATTATATAAAACACCATTAGAGTATGATTTTCATTATTAATCATTTAGTGACTTGCACTGAAGTCACTGATTAGGAATTTAGTAGGTATTTTGCCTTTTCAGGAAGACGTAAAGGATTGCTCTTTTATTAAAGTACATAACAGCTCTTGGGTTATTCTTTCTGGAGAAAACCTGATACATATTTTACCATCACTCATATCATGTTAAAATAAATTTTACTAAGATTGTTTCCCAAATTTCCAACTCATTTAAAAGCTAATATAATTCTGCATAAATCTGTAATACATGATGCTTATGCAATTTATCCTCACTTTTCCTGATATTTTTCAAGTTCAGAACAACAGGAATGGAAGAAAATATTCAAACATTTTGATCATATTCACTTTCCTTTTCCAGCCTTTCTCTTTCATATTCTCCACCACCACCATTAGCAAGATTTTGACACATTTAAAATTTGGTGTAAAAGAAATAGACCAGTGGGAGGAGAGGAGGATGGACAGAAATGATTACATTAATTTCTTCAGTGGCTCTGTCTGTTTACTAAATAATTTGTTAGACTGAAAATTGGAGGTGAATTTAAACCAATATTGGAAGCTGTAGCTTACCTCTAGAATATTCTTATGTTGCCTGTTTTACAGTCAGGTCCCTTGGACTTTAGGTGGGATGTACCAACTCATAAAGCTAAATGAGTCTTCCTAATAGAACTTTTTTTGACTCAGTTTTGTAATTTTCAGTTTTCCTGGGTAAAGACTCAGTTCATTCCATTTTTTTTTTTTTTTTTTTTTTTTTTTACTTTCAGGAGGTTTGGGTTTATTTTGGCTCTGTTTTACACCCCACTCTCCCACTCCAGAAGACCTTACCTGGCATGATAGTCTTTTGTGTGACTAATAAATTCTAGGGAGTAACCATTCTCAGTTCCCAAAGATTTCCTACATATTGTTAACATCCTTTATTGGTCAGATTCTTTGTTTCTCTTGGTTACATATTCTTTACTGTATCTGGTTAAATCTTCTACTTTATTTAATAGTGTCATAAAGAGTAAAAGATGCATTTAGATACAAAAGAATAGACTGAATGGTTCAGGAAAACTCTTCCTAAAAAGTTGTTCAACTGTATTCACTATAAAATTCTAGTTTTAAAGTCCCCACTAATGTTATGATAACTTTGTTACTCTAGTCCAGGGGAGTTATGATATGACTTAGTTACTTATCATATGACTCAGTAAGTTACTTTATCTTTTCAGCCCATGAGAAGAAAACAGTCAGTAGGAAAAGTAGGAGCCTCTGGATGATTATTGATACTTTCACCCTCCTTTTGGCTGGAACATTTTCTTTGAAGTAGATTTTTTCAGAACTTAACCATCTCTCCCTGTTCTGGCAATGGCAAAATACATTCTCCTCATCAAGTTCCTCAAATGCCGATTAAACACGTGGCTCTGATTGTTGTTTGAAAGCAGGGTGGAGGGTGGAAGGGGAGAATAGCAGGTGAATATGTGCTATGTGTCATGGGAAATTGAATTACTTAATTTTATTTTCAAAATGGGCCAGAGGTAGATAAATAAATAAATAAATAAAGGAAGTAAGACATAGAGAATGAATGTGTGTGATATTAAGTCCGTATGATAATGGAGTTTGAAGACTTAAAATGGTGGTTGTTTTTAATTTCAAATAAAGTCCTTACATAAGCTTAAATATTGTGTATAACTTACTTTCTCGTGTCAGCAATGTTTCATGACATTCAGGTTACTGGCTATGAGGGAAACTGGCTGCGACATCTGTCGGCACGTTGATTCCCAGGGTCCACGCAGATGGTCTGCGCTGGTCCCTGGTCTCCCTCCCCACTCCGCTTGTGTCCCTTCCAAAGCTGCCTGACCTTCTGAAGGAAGACCAGTTGTGAAGGGTATTTAAAAGGTGTATTCGCCTGATATAATTTCCAGCCATGTTCACAACTTACTCAAAGATGTATAAGTTTATAGAACAAATAGAGAAACGTGGGTGGTGGGATGGCTCCTTTCTCCACAAGTACAGTGGGTGGAGAGGATTCAACTTGAGTCCACAAAGCTGCCTCCGTAGTTACTTATCATATGACTCAGTAAGTTACTTTATCTTTTCAGCTTTAGTTTTTTTTCCCCCCAACAATATGGGCTAATTAATATCAAAGTCACAAAACCCTTGTTTTGTAAAGACTAAACCCCTTCATTAAACTGATATTTTGGGGCCAGGCACTATCATAGGCACTGAGCCTACACTACTGAAGAAAACAGGTATAAATAAATCATAAACAAAATATCCCTACCCTTATGGTGATTACATCCAAGTTTGGAGAGATAGGCAATAAAAAATAGATCAGTAAAATACATTCTATGTATGATAGTGATAAATGCTTTGGAAAAAAAATAAAACAAGGAAGGACAATAGGGTACTGGGAAAGAGAGGGTTGTAATTTCAAGTAAAGTGATAAGGAAAAGCTTAATTAAGGAGATTATTTTAAGCAAAGGCTTAAGGAGGTGAGGGAGAGGCACTAGATATCATGGGGAAGAACTATCACATTAAATGTGATAATTTATGTGAAAAAAAAGTCTTAGCACCGTTGCTGGCTCAAAGTACAGTAAGTGTTGAATAAGTGCTAGCAAGTATTGTTATAAATGAATTAATTATTTTGTTATTAAGAAAATAATTTTGATGTGAACTTTGTGGTTCCACTTTGTGATCATGGAAATGGCATGCCACTGAGTTGATAGTACCAGACTTTCTTGTTCTGTGAAAACATAATACAAAGAATAAGTCAGACTCAAAATCTTGTCAGAAAGACAATTTTTTCAGATACTTTTCCCCAAAAAACTTTAAAAACACTTAACATATTAGTGTAGAAACTATTATTTAAAAAATCCATACAGAAACTGATAAAGCCAAATTTTTCACTTGTTTGTTTTCTTACTAGCAGAGTCTTTTGAAACAGTTAAAGCTTGGTTTTAGCTTATTATATAAAGAAAGCATAAAATAGATGAGCCTGAAACATTGACTTTTATCCATCTTGAATTTCATGGAGCATCCGGAATGATGCATCTTTCCTTTCAAATATTTATCCATCAATTCCAGACAAGTAGTGTATGAGGCTATAAATAACAGACAGCTAGAACAGGAGAAAACAGTTTTTCTATTGCCTTGTGCTTAAACTGTCACTATGGCAGGAAATAATAACTGAATGCTGCATTATTTAAGGCAAGGTAATAGACTACTTCCTTTTAGAAGCAAATTACTTGAGGATCAGCTGCTTTACCCTCAGAAACCAGAGATTCCTCAGTGAAAGACCACAGTTATGAGGTTTGATGTGAGGTGATTGCCCACTGAATCCTAATGCTTTGTACACTAGAGAATGACTTCCATTGAGGATTCTGGTCATCGTTCATTATTAAACAAAAGTGTTGACAAATGCATACTTTTCCATATGGTAGGCAATGGGGCACATTATAAAAGCCTAGACTTGGAGCTAGAATGATCTCCATTTGACTCGACTACTTCTGAGTATGATTCTGGATAAATTACCTAATGTCCTGAGATTCTTTTTTTTTTGGCTTGTAAAATGCAAGTAGTAATACTAACTTAATTGAATTGCTGAGTGGATTAGGTTAAATAGTGTTTATAAAGATCTGGACCTTATTTTTTAGTGTCAATAAGTAAATACTACCTATGGATGATTTAAAGATCTCAAGATACAAGATAAACATATAGGAGTTTAGTTGTTGAGTTTGAAGAATAGGTGTTGCAATTTCCATAACCTGTTCTAGAAGGTGCCAAGGAAACATTAGTGCTCTTTCCTGTTCCCTCTCTTTCTCTGATTTTTTTTTTAAAAACTCATAGTCTGAACCCCAGAAGATCATGTCCTATTTGAAGGCTCTACATTAAGCCACAGCCTACACAACTCTTGTGTGTCAAATGTCTGTCTATTTTTAAAAAATCATGTGGTAAATGTAAGA